>NC_141022.1:6985000-7165000 GCF_052040795.2 Danio rerio
ACAATATGTCTGTGAATTGTCCGTAAAAGTTTTTTTTTTTTTTTTTTTTTTGGGATTGGCGCCACGCAATCATGCAAGTTGATTTTTACAGGTCAGAGTTCCCCAAACTTGACATCTACTTTGCAACATGTTGCACAAACTTGTTTCCAGTCTACTGCATTCACGTGTGTGTGTGTGTGTGTGTGTGTGAATGGAAGTCTGAGAAGTGTAGTGACCACGGCTTAATGTTATTCAAGGGCAAATTTGTAGTCTGCAAAATTTATTCTGCAGATGAAGCTAAAATATTAAAGGGTGCAGTAGGTGATCTGTCTTAACACAAGCTGGTTATGGTCTGTTTAAAACCCAGCCGCTCCCCTGTCCAAATCCATGCTTCCTAAAATCCCAATTTAAAAATGACTGAAGACAACCCACTATATCAAGGGTGTCAAAGTCAATCCCTAGAGGGCTGAAGCCCTGCACAGTTTAGTTCCAACCCTGCTCCAACACACTTGCCTGTAGATTTCAAACAAGCCTGAAGGACTCGATTAGTTTGATCGGGTGTGTTTAATTGGGGTTGGAACTAAACTGTGCAGAGCTGCGACCCTTTTGGAACTGAGTTTGACACTTGTGCACTGGATCGTGTCATGCACCAGGTAGAAAACTTTATAGTGCTATTCAGAATGGAGAAATATTCAGAACATTGTTTAAACATTTATTTGCAATGGAAAAGAAAAAAACAGCTCAGGAGTGCACTTAATCTAATAAATAAATCTTCTATAGCCCCTTAAAATAACTTTCATTTTCTGAGTGAAAGTAAAAACTGCACCTTAAAGAAACTGTTTAAATAATATGCTGTATTAATATGCTCATGAATTATAGATACAAAAAAGTGTGGTTCAAGTCTAAAGTCAAAACTGTCAAATAAATAAAATACAAAACAACACATTCACATTTTTTAGCACATGAAAAACATTTCACAGCACATCTCAATAAATAAATTCATGAATTATAACTTAAGAAAACATTTCGTAGGGATTCAGGACTAATCCCCATACCCCCCCTCCCCCCCATCTCCTGCCCACCCGTAAAAAAACAAAAATTTTCAGTCCTTTCTAGGGTTACATCTTGTGAAAACTCTGTTTAGATCTCTTTGGTTCATGTTGTGCTCGTGTTTTACCCAGGACAACAAAGCCAGTCATACATTTTCTTTGTTTGAATATACACTTGTCAACATTTGAAATGGATCATCACCTTTAACCAAACTACTGAACACCCATTCTTATCCAGGGACAATTTTTGATTCACTTTGAACGTTGACTAAAGTACATAAGCTGAAAAATGAAGCTTTCTATTGGTGGTTTGTTAGGATAAGACGAGAGTATTTGCAGACATGAATGTTAAATGTCTAAATCAGGGGTGTCCAAACTCGGTCCTGGAGGGCCGATATCCTGCACAGTTTAGTTCCAACTACCTTCAACAAACCTCAGAAGTTTCTTGGACACCTAGAAAGAGCTTGATTAGCTGGCTCAGGTGAGTTTAACTGGGGTTGGAACTAAAATATGCAGGAGATCGGCCCTCTAGGACCGAGTTTGGACACCCCTGGTCTTAATGAAGTGCTTAGCTGTGCACATTACTAATCAATAATTGAGTTTGGACATTTACAGTGGAAGATGATTTTTACTTAGCATTAGGGCTGGGCGATCAATCAAAAAGTAAATTGACATTCATAACCTTTAATTGACCTAAATTTTCCAGAACGTTTTTTTAAATTAGTTTCCATATGTGTTACGTGACCCCTCTCTGTTAAAGGCCGAGGCTAATTTATACCTCTGCGGCCACTTTGCAGCCACATCTGATCTCTGGTCAAGTAGGATGATGGACTCATTCTTGAGCAGGGGTATCCAAACTCGGTCCTGGAGGGCCAGTGTCCTGCAAAGTTTAGTTCCAACCCCAATCAGACACACCTGGGTTACGTAATCAAGCTCTTAATTGCCTTAACACACCTAATAGGATGTTTCAAGAAAGCCAAGTTGGAGTTAAAATCTGCAGGACGCTGGCTCTCCAGGACCGAGTTTGGACACCCCTGTTCTTGAGCCTTACTTTGCACTACATTGACGGTGATTGGAAGCTACGCCAAAGATGCCTTTAGACGGCTTATAAAACTTGTCAGTAAACTATGAGGGCAAAAAAAAAATTAAATAGGTAAATGTTTAATAATCGTAATCGAGTTAAAATGTTCAATTAATTAAGATTTTGATTTTAGGCCAAATCGCCCAGCCCTAATAAGTATTTTAATCATTTCTGGCTTAAATCCATAATTTCTACCCATTTCATTGCCAACTTAAGACTGGTTTTGTGGTGCCGGGTCAGCTGTTGGTCAATATTTTGCTTAAAATGAACCATACAGACATAATCAATTCAGTTAAAGCAAACCAAGTGTGAAAACACCCTCCGTTTCTCATCGAATCCTTTCACATGACCCTGAACAGTACTTTACAGTGATAATTCATGATAAACATTTTACTTTGGCAGAATGGAGACATTTTTCTTTATAAAACTATATCTCACTCAGCCTTGGTCATTATAATAATCTATCTCTGAGTGATATTTTGCAAGTCAAGGTAGCATATTGCATGTTTTGAACACTTCAGGATTGCACGTACTGTAATTACATCCCACTGTAGTCAGGACAGCACTGAGCCTACAATAAAAGTTAATGAGTGACCACAGGCGCTACTTCTTTTGTATAACAGATTTAGCTCTTATATACTTGACGGTCTCTTTGATGTTATTGTCGTCGGGTGTCATTTTCACCAGGTGTGCCATTCGTCTGAAACCGTCCACCAGACCCGCTCCGGTCAGAGCCGAACACGGCTGAATAAACCAGTCTCGGTCACTGCAGCTCTTTCTCAGGTTAAACTGCTCTGTGATCTCGGTTACCGTCGCAGCCCCTAAAATATCCTGCTTGTTGGCAAGAACCACCACCGGGAGCCCCCTGAGGTGCTCGCTTCTTAGGGACTGCTCCAGGACGCCCATGGCCTCGTCCAGACGTTTAACATCAGAGGAGTCCACGACGAACACAATCCCAGCCGTGTCCTGGTAAAAGTTCCTCCAGAACGCTCGCATCTTGGCCTGACCTCCAACGTCCCACACGGTCAGGCTGATTTTATCCCGGTTCTTCTTGGCTTCGATCATCTCCACGTTGAATCCGATGGTAGGAACCGTGTGGAAGTTCTCATCGTATTTCAGTTTGTATAGAAGAGTCGATTTCCCAGCATTGTCCAGTCCTAGGAGGAGTATACGTGCTTCGGGTTTGTGCCTGGATCCTGAATGTCCCATTGTGAAATGTCAGACGTTCACACAAACACTTCTCACGGCGTTCTCTCAGCAAATGTGAGTTTACATTAGAGGGTGTCTGCGTTACTCAGTAATGTATTATAACTCGCTTATCATAGCTCTGTATGATTAATGGGTCAAAGTATCACAGGACACCTCCCTAATGATATGCTAAGAATGCCTGGAACGGTGTCCATGTCTAAAAACACATCTATTAATGTACATGTTGAGATGTAGAGTCGAATATTCCACGATTAAAGAAAACAAAAACACTTTCATGGAATATTGTGTCAAGTTCATCAAGGATGAAAACAGGAATGGTCCAGTTTCAAGTAAAATGTGATGGATTCTGACTTGAAGTCAAGTTGCTTTAGCATAAATAAATAAAAATGAACAAATAAGTGAAGGTTCAAAGTTAAGACTGTTTCCAAGAGACATGTGATCCAAAGTATGATGGTGTCTTCATTGTTCATCAGCTGACCACATGAATGGCAGTTATAACCAGCACACATGCTTAAAAACATCTCTTAAAGCAAACAATGTCTAGAAAAAGTCTGTCAAGAAATGTTGCCAAGCGAAAACCGAACAAAAAATACTTGGCATATCTGACAATCCAACTTCCACTGAGTGAAAATGACAATGGCTCATCATTTAGTAATCCTCAGAAGGGATTTCAGGAAGATAAATGAAAAAAGAAGGAGCAAAGCTCCACATTCAAAGTTTCACCTTTGCCTTGCGATGGTTTTATCAATCCACACCCCTCCAGTTGTATCAGCCACAAAAACTAGTCCAGGGCAGTCTCCGTGACAGCTGCAGCCGCGCCGGCGTCTCTCCAAAGCGGCTTCGTTTTGACCCGCGTCCGGTCGCCATTTCCCCTGCCAAATGCGCTTTTCGCACAACTTTATAGTCGTAAGCGAAGCAAACTCGTTAAAATCAGAACTCCTTGAACCACACTGACCCATGTTTTGCTTCCCGCCTGTTGTAAACTACGCTAAACTCGGCGACAAAACGCACCTTTATACAGCAGCCACGGAACTACTATGTGTGTCAGTTCCAGTAAGAGTGAGTGTGTATGTGCAGATTTATAGAAGGCTTACTCACTGACAACAGGCTCCGGTCTTAGAGGGTTTAGTGCTGGACTCTATTCTGAGGCTTTACACCTGGTCCCGGTTGTCACGATGGACTGCCCAGCATCCGTTAAAGCCCAGTATGTTGCGCGCACGGGCGGTGTACGGTTACCGAGACCGGGATGTGGAAATACGTGTGTGCTGCGGTATGTCAGAAAGAATGCAAACAGCCATGTGTGTCATATGGCTATTATTGTGCTCGTTTTATATTTGTTTCTTAATTTATGAGCTCACGCCGAACCACCTCTGCTGAGGAGAACAACATGCTAACGATTTACATACTGGAAACAATTATATTGTAAAAAATACGATTATTTTAATCAGTTAATCAGGTTTCAATTGATTTAATACATTTTTTAAGTTATACAAAGTTGTAATTTAATATTTTTAGTTTGACAGGTGTAAATTCAGATGACTAAAAAAGTTATTTTGATTGAATAAAATTTTAAGCAGCAGAAATGTCGCCATCATTCATGAGAGGATAAGCTTTAGTCAGTTTTTAGGCTTGGCATTCAGAGTATAAAATGTAGTTAAATATGTGATGATGTGTGATTTTCATAAGGACAGAAAACCGCATAATGGTATACGGGCACGGTGTACGGTTACCGTGTCCGGGATATGGAAATTGTCCTGCGATATGTCAGGGTAGAATGCAAACAGCCTTGACATTTTTTATTGTGTTAGTTTTATTTTTGCTTCTTGATTTACGAGCTCAAGCCTAACCACCTCTACTGAAGAAAACAAAACACTAACATGGAAAACAATTACATACTCGACGCGAGTATACCGAAAATAATTGATGTTATGAATCAGGTTTAATTTGATTAAATAGATTTTTAAAGGTGTACAAAAGTTGTAACTTAATATTTTGCGTTTGACAGATGCAAGTTGAGAGGACTAAAAAAGTTAATTTGATTCAACAAAATTTAAGGCAGCAGAACTGTCATCATGATTTATGAGAGGATCAGCTCTAGTCAGTTTTTAGGCTTGGCATTTAAAGTATTAAATGAGGTTAAATATGCGATGTGTGCTTTTCATAAGGTCAGAAAACCTCATAACAATTCTGCGCACACGTGCGGTGTATGGTTACCGTGTACGGGATGTGAAAATACGTGTGTCCTTCGGTGTGTCAGGAAGAATGCAAACAGACACATGTGCCATATGGCTATTATTGTGCTCGTTTTATATTTGCTTCTTAATTTATGAACTCAAGCCGAACCACCTCTGCTGAGGAGTGCAAAACACTAGAATGTAGCCTAATCAGGTCAGACTGGTTTTAGAGGGGCTTTGACCACTCTTTTTAGCTGGTCTCAGCAGCTGTTAAGACAAGCTAAAACCAGCTAAACACCAGAGTCACTCTTTAGATATTAGAGTGGCATCACTGTTGAGATTCTGTTAGTATCATCATTTTGGTTGAGGTTGAATATTCGATGCTAAATGAAGTTACTCTACCTGACAAAAAGTCTTGTCAATCATCCCAGTTGTGAGAGCAACAAATAATAACTTGACTTCTAGTTGATCATTTGGAAAAGTGGCATAAGGCAACTGCATCCTAATCATCACAAATACTGCAAAAGACCTGTTGGAACCCGCAGGGACCCAAGATTTTCTCAGATAAAAGTCAAGTTTGGTGAAGGAAAAATCATGGTTTGGGGTTATATTCAGTATGGGGACGTGCGAGAGATCTGCAGAGTGGACGGCAACATTAACAGCCTGAGGTATCAAGACATTTGTTCTGCACATTACATTACAAACCACAGGAGAGGGCAAATTCTTCAGCAGGATAGCGCTCCTTCTCATACTTCAGCCTCCACATCAAAGTTCCTGAAAGCAGAGAAGGTCAAGTTTCTCCAGGATTGGCCAGCCCAGTCACCAGGATGAACATTATTGAGCATGTCTGGGGTAAGATCGAGGAGGCTTTGAAGATGAATCCAAAGGATCTTGATAAACTCTGGGAGTCCTCCATTCCAGATGACTTTATAAAGTTTTTTGAGTCATTGCAGAGATGTATAGATGCAGTCCTCTAAGCTCATGGGAGTCATACACAGTATTAATTCTTTCTCCACTGCAGCATGACTTTATATTCTATATGACATCAAAGTTGTTGCAGTGCAATATGGCTATATACCGTCACTCGAACCAATGCACACCTCCCACCAGTGCCGATATACAGCCATATCGCACTGCTACTCTTGTGACATTTCTCATATATGACATGTGCACACAAACACACACTATTAAAGAAAACCAAAACGATTCGTTTTCGCTTGACTTGTAAGGTTTATTTAATCGCTTTAATCTCCCACATACATTTCACACAGTGCAAGAAATTCAGATTTTGTGTAGACGGGGATTTGTGCCAATTCTTTTCCTATTTAGGTTAACATTTAAGTAACACTTCTTAAGAGGAAAGTTGAAAAACTGTAAGCCAGTATTAACCCAACAGTCTTCACAAAGTAAATACACATCATATAACCCTAAATCCGTCCACTGCGGTATGCATAAAGCCATTAAAACAGTGACCTAAACACAGGAGAAACCTGACGATCATGAGCGGGACCGGTTATGACGTTAAATCAAGTCTAACATTCGTAATCAAACGCAAACTTAATCCCAAACACATTTACACAAACTGATGAGCAGCACCAGTGTACATTGGCATACATGCCCTGAAGTGATATGAGCGGATCATGTACACTGAAACAAAAAAGATTAATTGGATTTACTCTATTTATTTAAGGTAAGTGGTTGCAAACAATATAGAAGGGCCAAATTTAAACAAATAAAATAAATTGAGTAGTGTTCAACCTAATTTATATGCTTAAATTCAGCTCATATATACTGTTTGCAACCACTTACCTAAAAAAAATGGAGTAAATCCAATCAACCCTTTTTTTTGGCAAAGGTAAGTGGTTGCAAACTATTTATATGAGCTGAATTAAATCAAATAGATCAAATTAAGTAGTGTTAACCCTAATTTGATGTTCAAATTCAGCCTATATTCATTCTTTGCAACCATTTAACTTAAAAACAAATCCAAGTTTTTTCAGTGTACATCCAAATTTAAGAGCTGGATATGGTTCCATCAGCTGCATATTTGACCTCAAAATAAAAAAAGTTATGATATTTACGCGATTTATCCTGAACAAACATCTATGAGTGCATCTTCAAGGCAATAAATGTCTTTCTACCATTCAAGCCGATAGCCGTTTCACAAATAATATTGCTCTGTATAAGACGGAAGGCCAGGATACATCATCTTTACAGTGTAAGGAATTGAAAAACAATTCAAAACTCATATCTCCCCCCCCAAGTGTCCATTTGGCACACACCAAAAAAAAAAAAAGAAGAATCTGGGTATGCATGTGTTTGTAGGCACATGCATCTATTGTAATGCTTTTGGCTTGTCTCTTATATTACAACGTCTCACCTCTGCTTGATGGAAAGGCTACTCTGCAGTTTTGCTGGCCGAGCTGCTCTTGAACTTGACCACCATGACGGTGATGTTGTCTGGACAGCCGCGGTAGAACGACTGCAGGACGATGCTCTTGGCGCCGAAGTGCGGCTCGTCTAGACGCTCCCGGACGAAGCGCACGGCCTCCTCGTTGCTGAAGGCGTCCCACAGGCCGTCTGACGCCAGGATCATGAACTCGGGCTGCAGCTTGTCCAGGTCGAAGGTCAGGATGTCGGGGTCTGGGATGACCACGTTCAGGTTTTTCAGCGGGTAGTCGCCCAGTGAGCGGGACATGGCCAGGATGCCCTGCACACGCCATGAACCGTTGAAACTGATGAAGCCTCCTGATGGAGAAGACGACAGATGGGTGTCATTCACGCAGATTACAGAACTGGTAGGAAGTGTGACATGAACAAACTGAACAGTCTGGTCATATCATATCCATTAACTCAATATAATCCCAAAATGGGGGTCGAGAGATAATGAAGGTCGAGAGATAATGAAGGTGGATGTAGTCGCTTGGTGATTTCCAAAAATCAAATACATTTTATTAACCATTACAGTATGTGCTGCTGGGGAAGATTTCATCTGCTCTGGGTTGATTTTGAGTCCTAATTTGGCTGCAACTTTCTCTGTGTTTCAGCAAATGAAATGATTTTTGATGACAAATCTCATTTTGATAGTCATTTTGGGAAAATGCTTTCAAAATGTAAAAAAAAAAATAATAATAGTAATAAATTCAACAATACACTCTGTGCAAATGTACTACCTTTTCATTATGTTGGTGGCTGTTTTTGCCCAAGCAGCAACCTCCTACTCTCCCTCGTTAAGGTATTACTAATATTAAGGTATTAAGGTATTAAGGTAGAAACTAGAGCAAATTTTTATTGATTTCACTGTAGGGATGTAACGGTATCAGAATTTCACAGTACGGTAATACCTCGGTATCAATGTCACGGTACGGTATTTATTGAATCATTTACAGGAAAAAACAAAACTTATGAAAATACTCCAAAAAAGTGCCAAAAGTGTCAATGACATACAAATTAGCCATCTATCTGTAAGCTTTGAAACAGGAACTTCAATTTTAATAACAAAAAAAATATTAAACCATATAAAAAAAAAAATTTAAGTTTTTAATTTAGTATTGTTGAAAACTCATCACATTCAACATTTAATCACTCACTCACTTAGATAGAGATGGGTTTAAAGGAAAATTATCATATAAATATAATCTGGTAAAAGGTATCTCTGGGCATTTACAATGTCCCCTGCAAAAAAAAAAAAAACTCTCATTTGGTACTGAGGTTTCTGGGACAAGAGAGATATGACTTATATGACTTATTTCTTGAGCGCCGAAAACGGAGCGTTTCGAAAACGCTGGACAGGCCGTTTTCATTCTGAAACGCTGCTGCTCCATCTCAGTGTGGATGGGGAAAGACGGAGACATCTGAAAATGGAGGCAGGGCTGCAAACGTTCGCCTATCTGATTGGGGCTTTTCCTCAATATTAAGTAGCCCACACACAGTTCAGTCTTGCATCCTCTTCTTGTAAGTTAAGACTTCCCAAGTTTGATCAAGGCTGCAGTCTCCCCCTTCTCAGTTTGATATGGAAAACATACCGAGGACACGGGTAAATCTTCAAAGGGAACAGTGTACTTTATAACTTCATTCACATCACCTTGGCTACGTTGTTTCACTTTCTCAACAATAAAATGTATACATGATTTAAGGAACTGCCTATTTTCTTTTTGATATTAGCAACTTAACAGACAGCAGAAATGTTGAGGCGTCGTGCTGCATATATGAGCGTCATCTTCACTGTGTGCATATTTATAACAAAACGGAGCCGATAACAACTGCCTCCTTTCAATTTCAGTGAAAATACGAAACGCACCCTCTCTTTTGCTGAATATCAGTTTTAATAATCGACAATTATAAAAGTATAACATAAAATAAGTTTATACATTGTAGGAAATAAAGGCAAGCGATCAGTCAATGTACCTGGATTAATCATTAACTTATCTTTGCGCTTAACCAAAACATGTTACCCGTGAACAAGTAACTTAATAGATTCCAATGACCAAAGTCAGGGAATTGGCCTATGTCGTTAGATAAAGACAACAACATGAATGAAATATCACGTTTAGCAAATATAGTGAGATTAGATCCAGCGGGAGATGCGTGATGAGCAGTCCGACAAGCAGAGCTCTCATCTCATGCTGGAGCGCTTGCCCGAGAGTGTCTGTGGTCACGTGATGTGCGTTTTCAGCGTTTTGGTGTGGACGGAGAGCTGTTCAGAAACGCTGGGTAAAACGCGAGTGTGGACGCGGATCGTTTTCATTCTACAACGCCGTTTTAAAACTAAAACGCACTCTTGTAAAAGGGGCCTTAGAGTTTTACAGCTCTTTTTGATCCCCGCTTCTTGCAGCACACTCCATTTCCGCATTACTGGATCTGTAGCGACAACAGACCGCAAGGGATGATGGGGATTGTAGTTTTCGCTACCTCCCGTTCGCTTCATTCGCCTGAGCAAATTTTCTCAGAAGACCTATAGTTTTACCGAGTCATGCGACTTCGGTAATATCGAAAAAATTAATATTGCGGTATGACGGTATTTACAATACCGTTACATCCCTATTTCACTGTTAAAATGGCCAACTTTACAGCCAAAATAAAAGTAGAGTCTGGTCCAAAAAAAAAAATAAAAAAAAAAGATTTTGGGGTATATAGCTAACATAACCCTTTATGACAACTGTGAGGGGGTAAATTTTTTAGAACTCATCTGTTTCGTTTATATTAAGTGAAAGAAATATGCATGTACTCACTCTTCAAATATTCTGTTGTTTGCATAATTGCATACTTAAGGGCCTAGTCACTTGAGTGAGAGCTAGTTCTCTCTGGTCGCCGTCATGTCACCTCAGCTGATTCCGGCTGATTAGCCGCTGAACTCTGGATATTCCAGTGCTCGACAGTGCGACCATTTCGCTTGAATTTGCAACCTTAAAATAGATGTGCGTGAACTGGAACATGTGCGATTTTTTTTTACTAAGCATAATTGATGACTTAATTCCCTCGGCCACGTAAAAACATCATGCTCTTCTTTATAAGTTATGGTATATTACATAGGATATCTATTGTGACGGTAGCAAACGCTGACGCTATCAACATCAGCACATCTCTACTGATTTATTTTCTTCACGTCAAGCGGTCTTTATGTTCTTTTGAATACATTGTTAAGCGTTGAGTGGCGGCATGAAGCACAACGTGCGAGCCTCATAGAAAACGTCTACAATTCGTTGAAAAATGGTTACTTAAGAAAACTGCGTTTGAATAAAATAGAACCGATAGAACAGGAAACTAATAATAAAAAAAGATTTAAACTTTAACAGTTTAACTTTAAACATATTTATCCATCCATCTTTTTCCTAAAGATCTATAATCTTTTCCTAAAGATCCATCCGTCTCTCTATCCATCCATTGTCCCATCCATCCATCGTCCCATCCATCCATCCATCCATCGTCCCATCCATCCATCCATACATTTGTTGTTCCATTCATCTATCCGTCTGCCGTTCCATTTATCCATTAGTATGTAATTTCATCCATCCATCCATCCATCCATTCATCCATCTATCTGTTGTTCCATCTATCCATCCATCCATCCATCTATCTGTTGTTCCATCTATCCATCCATCTCTGTTGTTCCATCCATCCATCCGTCTGTCATTCCATCCATCCATCGTCCCATCCATCTATCCATCCATCCATCTATCGTCCCATCCATCCATCCATCAATCGTCCCATCCATCCACCCAATCCATCCATCCATTGTCCCATCCATCTATCCATTCATTGTCCCATTCATCCATCCATCGTCCCATCCATCCATCCATCTATCCATCCATTGTCCCATCCATCTATCCATCCATTGTCCCATTCATCCATCCATCCATCCATTGTCCCATCCATCCATCCATCCATCCATCCATGCATCCATCGTCCCATCCATCCATCCATCCATTGTTCCATTTATCCATCGTCCCATCCATCCATCCATCCATCCATCCATGCATCCATCGTCCCATCCATCCATCCATCCATTGTTCCATTTATCCATCGTCCCATCCATCCATCCATCCATCCTTTGTCCCATCCATCTATCCATCCATCCATCCATCCATCCATAGCTCCATCCATCCATCCATCCATCAATCCATTGTCCCATCCATCCATCCATCTATCCATGCATCCATCGATCTATTTTTTCAAAGACCTATTATTCTATCTCTCCATTCCTCCTCTAATCCGTTATCGTGAAAACGACTCATGTTACCTCATTTATAAACACCTAATTTCCTGACTCTTGAATCAGTCAAAAACTCACCGGCTCTCTTGATCCTCTTGCGCTCCTTCAGCTGGTAGGGCTTGTGATCGTGCGAGAGGGCTACAGCATTTCCATCTTTATCGCAGAGAACGCCACGAGAGTCTCCAACATTCGCCACAGTCAGCTCGCGGTCAGACAGCAAGGCTATCAGACATGTTGTGCCTAAAAACAAAAGAGCAGCGATTCAGCATTGTGCACAGTCTGATGGATGATAGAGCTAAAACAAATGCTGCTCCTGCTGACCTGCTTCATCATGAGAAGCAGAGAACTTCTCCACCATGTCCCGGTCCACGGCCAGGATGCGCTGCTCCAGGATGGAGGGGTAGGAGAGAGGACTGTCCTTCTTCTCCCTCTCGAACGCCTGCAGCTGCTGCTTTAGAGCCTCCGGCAGGTGGGCCTTCACATAATCTGCAGCCCCCTGGAGAACAGCAAAAACAGCATTTACAAAAATGGTTGATGTATTTATCCTACAGATTACTGCAAAAATATAAGTGACACTTTCACCTAAACAAAGCTAGACTCTGTACTTTTTTTTAAACTAGAGGTGTAAAAACACCCTTCTGAGACAGGGGGGGTTCATGGCCCTTTAAGGCCCCGTTTACACTAGTACGTTTTAGTTTTAAAATGGCGTTACAAGGAGAGGATGTAGGACTGAACTGTATGTAGGCTACTTAATATTATTAAAAAGCCCCAATCAGAGAGGGGAATGTCTGCAGCCCCGCCTTAGTTTTCAGATGTGTCCGTTTTCCCCCATCCACACTGAGACGGAGCAGCAGCGTTTTAGAATGAAAACGTCTTCTTCAGCGTTTCCAAAACACTCCGTTTTTGGCGCTCAAAAACTCCTGTGTACTGCGGATGGATGGCATAACTGTAGCAAAACTAATGAAAACGCTAAGCAGGGCGCCCAGTCAGTACCTAGATGGGAGACCACATCGGAAAGCTAGGTTGCTGCCGGAAGTGATGTTAGTGAGGCCAGCAGGGGGCACCCAACCTGCGGTCTGTGTGGGTGCTAATGCCCCAGTATAGTGACGGGGACTCTATCCGCTTGTTAAGTGGTGACGTGTTTGTGACGTATGTAATACTGTTTCCGGGTCCAAGCCGCCATTCATTTGAGTGGAGAAATCATTCGTTTATGATCGCGTTTTATTCCTATCACACATTAAAGTTAATTTTACATAAAGTCATAGTGTACACAACAATCTCTGGGCTTGCTGCATAACAAATACCAAAATTTTAACAATTTATAAAACAATGAATCACTTTCTGGTAGGGATGTAACGGTATCAGAATTTCACGGTACGGTAATACCTCGGTATGAATGTCACGGTACGGTATTTATTGAATCATTTACAGGAAAAAACAAAACTTATGAAAATACTCCAAAAAAGTGCCAAAAGTGTCAATGACATACAAATTAGCCATCTATCTGTAAGCTTTGAAACAGGAACTTCAATTTTAATAACAAAAAACTATTAAACCATGTAAAAAAATAAAGTTTCAATTTAGTATTGTTGAAAACTCATCACATTCAACATTTAATCACACTCAGCCCATCTACCCAGATGAGAGCTCTGCTAGTCGGACTTCTCATCAAGCATCTCCCGCTGGATCTAATCTCACTATATTTATTAAACGTGATATTTCATTCATCTTGTCTTTATCTAACGACATATTCCCTGACTTTGGTCACTGGAATCTATTACTTGTTCTCAGGTAACGTGTTTTGGCTGAGCGCAAAGATAAGTTAATGATTAATGTAACCACTTACATTCTGTATATTGACTGATCGCTTGCCTTTATTTCCTATAATGTATAAACTTATTGTATGTTATACTTTTAAAATGGCCATTATCGATTCTTAAAACTGATACTCAGCAAAAGAGAGGGTGTGTTTCGTATTTTCACTGAAATTGAAAGGAGGCAGTTGTTATCGGCTCCGTTATGTTATAAATATCCACACAGTGAAGATGACGCTCATGCAGCACGACGCCTCAACATCTCTGCTGTCTAAGTTGCTAATATTAAAATGAAAATAGGCAGTTCCTTAAATCATGTTTACATTTTATTGTTGAGAAAGTGAAACAACGAAGCCAGGGTGATGTGAATGAAGTTATAAAGTACATGGTTCCCTTTGAAGATTTACGCGTGTCCTCGGTATAGTCTGCTTTTCCATATCAAACTGAGAAGAAGAGACTGCAGCCTTGATCAAACTTGCGAAGTCTGAACTTACACGGAGATAATGCAGGACTGAACTGTGCGTGTAAAGCAGGTCGCACACCAGAAGCGACGCTCGGCGGCGCGCCGCGCAGCGCCATGTATTTTAGAATTCTAATCATAGGTTTCTATCAGGATACACACACCGGCGGCTGTCGGCGGCGCCGGCTCAGGACGCAGTTCATTTTTCAGCCGCGCCACAGAGCGCCATCTGATTAGTTTCATGTTAAATATCATTCGAATGTGCGCGTCTGGTGTGCGATACTTTAATCTGTCATGTACGCGCCGTGTCGCGGCGCCGAGCGGCGCTTCTGGTGTGCGACCTGCTTTAGAGTTTTCCAGCTCTTTTCATCCCCGCTTCTAGCAGCACACTCCATTTCCGCATTACTGGATCTGTAGCAACAACAGACCGCAAGGGATGATGGTCAAGCATGGGCTGATGGCAATTGTAGTTTTCGTTACCTCCCGTTCGCTTCATTCGCCTGAGCAAATTTTCTCAGAAGACCTATAGTTTTACCGAGTCATGCGACTTCGGTAATATCGAAAAAAATTAATATTGCGGTATGACGGTATTTACAATACCGTTACATCCCTACTTTCTGGCCATCGGATATTAGGCATGGACATGTATATTGCGATCGTGACTTTCGAAAGTATTAAATCGCTTTGTAAATGTTTATTATTACCATTTCACGAGTCTCCCCATTCAGTTGAAAAGAGCGATTGGACCCGGGAGCCGCTCCGCATGACGTCACACTTAACAAGCGGATACTGCTCAGTCTTTTGGATGAGATGTTACACTGAGGTCCTGACTCTCTGTGGTTGTTAAAAATCCCAGGACGTCCTTCGAAAAAGAGTAGGGGTTTAACCCCAGCATCCTGGCCAAATCTGCTCACTGGCCTCTGTCCATCATGGCCTCCTAACCCTCCCCATACCATGATTGGCATATTATCACTCTGTCTCCTCTCCACCAATCAGCTGGCGTGTGATGTTTGGTCTGGCACAAAATGGCTGCTGTCGCGTCATCCAGGTGGATGCTGCACACTGGTGGTGGATGAGGAGATTCCCAACCGTGTGTAAAGTGCTTTGAGTGCCCAGAAAATATAAATGTAAGGAATTATTATTATTATTATTATTATTATTAGTGTAAACAAGGCCTAAGCTTCGATTCCATTCACTGCCATTACAAAGCTGAGAACTGCACAGTTATTTTCGTTTTTGTGTGAAGGTATAGTTCACACAAAAACTAAAATTTTCTCATCATTAACTCATCCTTTATTTGACTTTCTAAATTCTGTTAAACACAAACAAAGACATTTTGAAGAATGATGAAAACCGATAATCATCCACTGTAGAAAAATCAAACAGTATGGAAGCCAATGGTTGCATGTTTTTCAGCTTTCTTCAAAATATTGTCTATTTTCTGCTCTTGAATGTTATCACTTAACAGTACTGCAAATTTTCTATGTTTTGATGATTCTTCATCAACTATGTAAATGCATGACACAATTTAAAGCTTTATTAAGACAAGAACGTATTGTGTACTAAATGTCACGTGTACAGTCAGACATGAACACACAAAAAAACTGCTAGAACGCAGATAAAGGCATTCACATATAACCCAAAATCAGAGTATTGGGCAAAAAATACCTGTTCCGGTCAGATTTTAAGCTGTTTTGACTTTTAAATGATAAAAAAAATCCTAGTAAGGATTTTACATGACATTACACACATCTGCTGATCAAGCATAATCGGCTTAAGAACGTGCATGTAAACACACTCAATGCCATTCACTGAACTATTCCCTTAATACTTTCATTAAAAAGACCAGTTCAAGAACAAAGCACCAGTGTCGATCCAGCATTAGCTGAATCTGGAACAATTTTCTTTGGAAAAACAGAATATTGTATCATTATGGTCTCTGAACTGAAACTCAATATCAGCTTATTCATTTTCTACAACAGTTCAGCAAACAAAATAGTACATGTGTAATCCTGATGTGTTGATATTGAGGAAAACAGTGTGCTGTAAATGAAATGATGCTTTATTTGGTATGCTTTCTTGCTGAACAACACTGTAGCCAGCAGATCTTCGTTTCTCTGTGCACAGATAAGACAGGTCACGCAGGTAAAACAGCAGCAACAACAAATGACCTGACAGATCTAAAATATTTCCAGTACAAACAGCATATTATGAGCTGATTTGTAGTCATGAAGGATAAGACACAAACAGTTTGAGAGATTTAAGATATTCAAGGTGAACTCATTCATTTTCCTTCAGCTGAGTCCCTTAATTTATCAAGAGTTGCCACAGCGGAATGAACCTCCCATGGTGGACTCTCAAAATGAAAAAGTTAATGCAGTTTGAGTGACAAACTTAGCCCCAAATCTATTTATACACCTAGCCCTCTGCTTGAAACAGAGGTAGGGGTAGAAGTCTCCCCCTAAGGAATAGGACACCACTGCCTCGCGTCATCATGTCATCAATAGAGCAGATTGTGAGCTCATTTTCATTCATTTATTTCCTTCGACTTAACCCCTTTATTCATAAGAGATCACCACAGTGGAATGAACCGCCAACTTATCCAGCATATGTTTTACACAGTGGTTGCCCTCCCAGTTGCAACCCAGTACTGGGAAACACCCATACACTCTCACATTCACACACTACAGCCAATTTCATTTATTCAATTCACCTACAACGTATGTCTTTGGACTATGAGGGAAACCGGAGCACCTGGAGGAAACCCACGCCAACACGGGGAGAGCATACAAACTCTACACAGAAAAGCCAACTTGGAACCAGCGACCTTCTTGCTGTGAGGCTACAGTGCTAACCACTGAGCCGCCCTACATAAGGTTCAGTTTATTACTATAGAAATTGCACTGCGTGAATGTAGATTCTAATTTTCCATATGAATTAACTGAAAATCTCACATTTCCGATGTCACGCGCTCCACCACAAAGACAAATACAGTGGTTGCCTAATGCCTAGTAACATAAAAAAGTAGCGCACAGCTCTTTACTAATGTCAACAAAAGGCAGTGCTGTGCATCTCATTTACGAGTCTCAGGGTGTTGAAAGATGCGCATAACTATACTTTGTATTTTACAGTGCTCATATTTATGGAAGATTTTGCAAAAAAAAAAAAATGATCACAATATCATGTTTCATTTAATTCATTATCGATAATTATTGAATATTTTTTAACAATACATTTAGGATTTTTTATTTAACCACTTTATTTTCATTTACCAATATTACTAATTTTATCAAATATTTTTAATTTTAACTAAATATCTGATCCCTTTATAATAAAGTAACACAAGTGTTAAAGAGACTCTTAAACTTGATAAATAAAATGTTACAAAGTGTGTGGTAAAGCGTAAATACTGAACAATCAAAGCAAACTTCAAGATGTCAATAATAATGATACAGTAACCTCAAACTGTGTCAACACAAATTATGATAATCAGATCTGAGCTTTTAAGTAAAGAAACGAACCATCATTATTCAAATACATACAGAAACGTTACAAATTGTGAAGTAGAATGAATATATTAACCCATATGCTAAATATCTTTAAGATGGGGAGCTAGTGACTGGGATGCACAAGAAAAGAAACCAAAAAGCCACTCTGACCACATCTTTTCATTCTTTTTATTTACAATCTCCTCACTGCTGCTAGCCACTGCACTCATTTTCGCATGTGTTGTTATTCTGACTTGAAGTGACGAGCGTGAGCATGTGGATTCCTTTACCATTTTCTATGCACTTTGAGCTCATGCTCTCCTGGTGTCTCTTGTAACTAGCCGACCATCAACCGTTTTTTCAGAGGATGACAAACAGACAAATCATTGCAGCAGCTCTGATACAAGTTCAAGTAGAAAAGTAAAAGAGCACTGCAGTGTTTGGGTGAGCTGTGTTTATCCGAGGTAATTACTCTGCCGGTATTACTGAAATGTGTATATTTCATACAAAGTGTGAAGCAGATTGAACAGTTCTACTAGCATAAATCGCAATGCGCTCACGGCATTCGGAAAAGTTCAGATGTTTTTCAACTAGGTGCACCTGGAAAATGCGCGCACGTCACGTGCACGTCGCACACGCCTCAATTGGAAATGACAAACTTACACTCTAAGCTGTTTGGCAATCCTTCTAAGGCGTGTGCTCAGCAGCCACATTTTATTAAAACTAAAGTCTTCATACAGAACTTTTTTTTTAATTTATTTTTTTTATTGACAATGGTGTTCTGTCAAAAAAATACAGATACCAATTTTATCGCCTAGCTCTAGATGTAACAAGAAAACATGGCAGATGTGTTGTAAAAAGCCTTAAACAGCCACTAAACTTTATTTACAGACTGGCCTATTCTGTCATGTCAATAAGTAAGGCCTAATTCCAATTCTACCCCTTAGCCCTACCCCTTACCTTCATGCAAACGCGCAAAATGAGGGTTAGGGGTGTCCCAATGAAATAAAGGCAAAGGGCTAAGGGGAAG
This sequence comes from Danio rerio, assembly GCF_052040795.2. NCBI lineage: Eukaryota > Metazoa > Chordata > Actinopteri > Cypriniformes > Danionidae > Danio > Danio rerio. The sequence continues at coordinate 7,003,997 of NC_141022.1, forward strand.
GGCTAGATAGCCCCTGAGATTTTCTAGGGCCATACTAGAAAATAAGGAGTACTAAGGAAAATTTCAAACAATACACCAGCAACAAGCACAAATGCAAGTTATTTTGGCAATATTAGGTATTATTACAACAAATAAACATATGTTTGAATACATTCATTATGGCATTTGTGTTTTATGGTCATGCTTAAAAAAAAAAAAAAAAAAAACGCTACATTTGGCTGTCTACACTCACTGCCCACTTTATTAGGTACACTTGTCCAACTGCTCGTTAATACAATTTCTAATTCACCAATCACATGGCAGCAACATGGTCAAGACGATCTGCTGCAGTTCAAATCGAGCATCAGAATGGGGAAGAAGGGTGATTTAAGAGACTTTGAACATGGCATGGTTGTTGGTGCCAGACGGGCTGGTCTGAGTATTTCAGAAACTGCTGGTCTACTGGGATTTTCATGCACAACCATATCTAGGGTTTGCCAATGCCTTGATGCCAAAGGGGAATGGCCAAACTGATTCGAGCAGATAGAAAGGCAACAGTAACTCAAATAAACCCTCGTTACAACCGAGGTCTGCAGAAGAGCATCTCTGAACGTACAACACGTCCAACCTTGAGGCGGATGGGCTACAGCAGCAGAAGACCACACAGGGTGCCACTCCTGTCAGCTAAGAACAGGAAACTGAGGCTACAATTCACACAGGCTCACCAAAATTTGCCTGGTCTGATGAGTCTTGACTTCTGCTGCGACATTTGGATGGTCGGGTCAGAATTTGGCATCAAAAACATGAAAGCAAGGATCCATCCTGCCTGGTATAAATATCCAACCCGGTACTAGTACGGTGTACCTTATAAAGTTGCCTATTCCCATAACATACTTTCACATCAGCCACTCGATGATACTCGATTCCCCTTTCAGAAAAGTCTAGTGGCTGGGAATTACCCTTTTACAGTGTCTGGTATAATGTTAATGTTGTTTTCGTGTGTTTACATAGATGAATATGGCCACTGTGCAAATACACAGTTCAGTTACGAGCTCACTGCCACATTATATCATTATGATAACATGACACCGTTGCCTTCGGAGGCTTCCTGAAGATAAATACCCAAAAATAATGCAACTGGAATAACTAAAGCAGTCACCATCGTCAATATCATCGTCGAGTTACAACTCGCAATGACATGCGATGACGTGTGTGGGTGTTGTAGTGGTGTCCCATTTCTTAGGGGTAAATTTGAAGCCCTTTGAAAGGGGGTAGGGGGCAAACAAAATAGATTTGGGATTGGGCCTAAGGTTAGCAGAACATAAAATATGTTGTGTAAAATTTTGCAGACTACTGCTAGTAAAATTTAGTGGGTTTATTTCCAAAACGTCTCTTCAAAGATCATGAACGTAACACATTAACACTGTTAAATGTAAAAAAAAAAAAAAAAGTTTATTTGCTTGGTTCTGCAGCCGTATTCCTGCTGTAGTGGTTGCATTCAGGCCTCGTTTACACTGATGCGTTTTTGTTTGAAAAACAAAATGGTTACGCCATCCGTCCACACTACGCCAGAGTTTTCGAGTGCCGAAAACAGAGCGTTTTGGAAACGCTGGAGAGGACGTTTTCATTCTAAAACGCTGCTGCTCCCTCTCAGTGTGGAAGGGGGAAAACGGAGGCGGGGCTGCTGAGATTCGCTAGCTGATTGGGGCTTTTGTGTCATTGCGTACCCTTCCCTTATTCGTCAAGCCCCTATCACATGACTACAACACATGGCTTTAACGCTACCGGAAGACAGCTGACCAGCCTTCACTGTAAACAACAACACAGACACAGAAATGGGAGCGTTGTTTGCACTATTGTCTGTTTTAGGTGCCATTGTGCAGTTATTTATTTGTTACGTTTAGTAACAACTCGACCTTGTCGTCTGTCCACAAAAATACCTCTCCTGCTTTCTTTGCCATCGCGTTCATTGTTCAACCGGTTTTTGTTGACTAACAACAACCAAATGCCGAGCAAGACACATGCTTCCTGTTTATACTAAAATGCGCATGCCCAGAGTGCGCGAATGGTCACGTGATATACGTTTTTGGTGGCGTAGTGTGGACGGAGATATGTTCAGAAACACTAGGTGAAATGCTAGTGTGGACCATTTTTGATCTAAAACGCCGTTTTAAAACTAAAACACACTAGTGTAAACGGGGCCTCAGAGAAATGTCTCATGCTCCATTGTTTTGTAGTGTGGTCCTTCCCCTTACCCCTTCGCCTAGAGAATTGGGACACCCCCTATCATTCACGTGAATGTGCTAAGGGGTAGAAATGGAAGTGGGCTTTAATTCATTCATTTTCCTTTAGCCTAGTCCCTTATTACTCAGGGGTCGCCACAGTGGAATGATCCGCCAACTATTCCAGCATATTTTTTTACGCAGCAGATGCCCTTACAGTACTGGGAAACACCCATATACTCTTGCATTCACACACACTCATACATTTTGTTTACTCAATTCACCTATAGCGCATATCTTTGGACTGTGGGGGAAACTTGAGGACCTGGAGGAAACCTACATCGACATGAGAACATGCAAACTCCACACAGAAACTGGCCTAGCCGGGACTCGAATCACCAACCTTCTTGCTGTGAGGCGACAATGCTAACCAGTCAACCACCGTGCCGCAGAAAATAAGAAAGGTTTAGCCCAACATGAGGCAGCAAACGTCCATTTTTTGGGGTGAACTGTCTCTTTAAAAGAGGCCGAGAGCTCCTTCCAGATGGAGTTTTGAGCAGAATACAGATGAAGGGACAGAGAGTCTCTGAGGAGCGAGTGCCCTTTCCAAACGCGGCTAGATCCCCACAACAGAGTCAAAGAGCGTTATTTCCCCATCATCAGTGCGGATGCTTTGGATTCCTCACGCTACAGTCTTCAGCATTACGCTCTCGCTAGTGACTCAGCGATGCCACGCTAAAAATAAAAAGATGAAACCAGAGAAGCAAACATAATACCTGCCTGCCAAGAGAAACGCTGCAGTCTCTTTCAAAGTCACTTCCCAGGCAAACAGCTTTTCAGAAAGACAGCGCGGAGCCTCCTGATGAAGCCTATGCATTATTTACTGCGCCGATGTAGAGCTCTTGCAGAATAAGCAGATAGAGCTCAGGGTCACTTTGCACATGGCAGTGATTTGAAAACTGTAAATAGCACAGAGACACTACGAAGAGGAGTCTATCAGAGGTTAGAGATTAAGGGATTTCTTCTAAATCGAGTGTACAGTAGATCTCAAATATGTTTGCTTAAATTAAAGATGTTCTGAACAATGTATGGAAATAAACACCATTGGCGTTCACTGAGTGGTAGCGGGAGGCTGGGGGAGAAGGTAAAAGCGCTCTTTTTCGGTTTATTTGGACCCACGAAATGGAGGAAAAACTAGTGGAGGTTTGACAGGACTCAGAAGCAACCGTGTCTGTTTGACGTTTCATACAGAAAGAAATTAGTTTATTATCAACGTTGAGGAGAAATGGCTAATTCCCTTTAAACCCAGGTGAGCAAATATGTACATTTTCTACCAAATTAAAGGCTTCTTTCTCATTATGAAGTGTTAATAACAAAAGATATTGACCTTATTCTAAAATGCGGAAGTGCGCCTGTTTTCGCGATTGTCTTAGAACTTCCGATTCATTCGTCTATGGGAGAAATGACTAGGAATAATAAACGGCATAAAACGGTCAAACTTCTTGCTCTACAAACAAATGTTTGCATGACTATACAGACCAAGTAGAATAATATAATAATAAAATATCAAATTGCAACATCAAGCAGCGTAATGAGCAGTTTTTAACGTCAAAAAAATGAATGGAAGTGAATGAGACCGGAAGTCTCAAGCCAAAAAGATTCAAATGGCAGCGCCCACTCATCGGCGGAGAATAAGGTGAATACTACGTGTTTTTGGCTGTGAGACGTAGTTTGGATGAAGTTGTCAGCGATTTTTCCAATAGTAAAGTCATGCAATGTGAAAGTCCCTGTCGCCGATCCATCTTGCAGTGTAAACAAAGCAGCGACGAAACGCTAGCCCAGATAGTCATGCAGTGTGAAAGCATCTGTGACACGACTACTTTGAAAATTTGTTTATGAACCCAAATAAGGCCTAAATGTATGTTTTGGTTGTTTCGTTTTTGTAACTGGTAGCATTTCAGAGACTGTGAGGCTCTGTATGTGTTCATAATGAAATCCTGGTCACAGAAAGGCTAGTAATTAACATTTATACACAAGTATTTGTGTATATAAAACAGTTGTTTAGTAAGAAGAAGTGCTTCTCATACGATACGTGAATTTCAAGCAAAAATGACAATCAACTGCCGCTTTCTTTCGTACATCACACCTACCAAAAAGGATACCATTTGGCAGTGGAGACACAATCCTGATAAAGGTGAACCGTACCATACCGAACCGTACCACGCAGTGGAAAGATATAACATTGGCACCCATTGACTTTCATAGTAGGAACAAAAATTACAATGGAAGTTTTTTACTCCATAAGTATATTTTCCTTTGTGTTCAACAGAAGAAAGAAACTCAAACAGATTAGGAACAAGTAGAATGAACAAGTTCTCCATTTTAGGAGCACCATCGCTTTAAAACTAGTAATGTATTGATTGATTTCATATAGCCTGTACTTCTCTGCAGGCTTCACAATGTAAATGATTTAAAGTATGTTGATCATTGTGTTTCGCGAACAAAAAGAGTAGGGCGGATGCGACCCACAGTGACCTCTTTCCACTCGAGATCCTCCCACTGCAAACACACTACCAGTCGAGCTTTCATTTCACTCCAATCACACACCAGCACAAAGAGGGCTTCATTATAGCTGTTACACCGGTGTTCGGATGATCTAAAGGATTGTTCACCCAAAAATTAATCAATTACTCACCCTTCACTTGTTCCAAACCTGTTTGAGATTTTTTGTTCTGTTGAACACAAAAGAAGATATTTCGAAGAATGTTGAAACCACTACTCATTGACTTGTATTTGTTTTTCCTACTATGGATGTCAATGGTTACAGGTTAGCTCTAATATCTGGGGTCTGATTTATAATTTTTATTTTTTATTTGCATAAAAACTTGCTAAAACTGACATTACACCAGAATAACTTTTCCATTTATTTATTAAGGTTCCATCATATGTTTGACTCCAGCTTAATCTCCTAGTGGCCACATATGTGGACAGCACATTTTAGTGGCTATCCTCTTACGGCCAGAGGTGTTTTTTTTTTTTTTACATGCATTTTTATTTCTCCCTGCTATTTGGGCTTATTGGAATTTGGGCTTATTGGGAGAATAAAACCTAAGTATTATCTTTTTATACAATGTACTTTTAGAGAAAAATTATGTCCATATATGTGGACTCCTGGTGCGAATTTACATAAAACACTTTTTCCTGACTGTTTTTTGCATATATAACATATCATGTTTCATTTCGGCGAGGCAGTGGCGCAGTAGGTAGTGCTGTCGCCTCACAGCAAGAAGGTCGCAGCTCAGCTCAGTTGGCGTTTCTGTTTGGAGTTTGCATGTTCTCCCTGCCTTAGCGTGGGTTTCCTCAGGGTGCTCCGTTTTCCCCCACAGTCCAAAGACATGCTGTACAGGTGAATTGGGTAGGCTAAATTGTACGTAGTGTATGAGTGTGTGTGTGAATGTATGTGTGGATGTTTCCCAGAGATAAGTTGCGGCTGGAAGGGCATACGCTGCGTAAAATCTTGCTAGATAAGTTGGCGGTTCATTCCGCTGTGGCGACCCCGGATTAATAAAGGGACTAAGCCAACAAGAAAATGAATGAATGAATGTTTCATTTCATTTTTCATCATGTTTTGACTATCGGAGAGTAAAAACTATTTTTTTGCCCATTTTGGACAGTTAAAAATAGGGTTTGGGACATTTCATATATTGAAAAACAGTTGCAGGATGACTCTGTATGTTTGTAACAAAACATAAAACATTTAAAGTATTTTAAATAGGCGAGCTAAAGAAAAAAATAAAAGTCACCTACTTTACGATGGCCTGAGGGTGAGTAAATTAACAGCAAATTAAAATTTCTGTGTGAACTTCTAACTGAGTAAAAGTAATTAAAGTATTTGTTTGGTCGTTGCTTTACTGTTATGTTATTAATCCTTCATGGCACAGATTCTACAAGGTACTGGAAATATACCTCGGGGATTTTGGTCCATATTGACATGATAGCATCACGAAGTTGCTGCATGTTTGTCAGCAGCACATCCATGATGCGAATCTCCCACTCCACCACATCCAAAAGGTGCTTTATTGGATTGAGTTCTGGGGACTGTGGAGGCCATTTGAGTACTGTCAACTCATGTCATGTTCAAGAAACCAGTCTGAGATGATTCACGCTTTATGACATGGCAGGTTATCTTGCTGGAAGTAGCCATCAAAAGATGAGTACACTGTAGTCATAAAGGGATGGACATGGTCAGTAACAATACTCAGGTAGGCTGTGGCATTAACACAATGCTCAACGGGCCCAAAGTGTGCCAAGAAAATGTCCCCCACACCATTACACCACCACCAGCCTGAACCATTGATACAAGGCAGGATGGATCCATGCTTTCATGTTGTTGATGCCAAATTCTGACCCGACCATCCAAATGTCGCAGCAGAAGTCAAGACTCATCAGACCAGGCAACGTTTTTCCAATCTTCTATTGTCCAATTTTGCTGAGCCTGTGTGAATTGTAGCCTCAGTTTCCTGTTCTTAGCAAACAGCAGTGTGGTCTTCTGCTGCTGTAGCCCATCTGCCTCAAGGTTTAACGTGTTGTGCTTTCAGAGATGCTCTCCTGCATACCTTGCTTGTAACGAGTGGTTTTTTTTGAGTTACAGTTGTCTTTCTATCAGCTGGAACCAGTCTGTAAATCCTAGAGATGGTTGTGCGTGAAAATCCCAGTAGATTAGCAGTTTCTGAAAAACTCAGACCAGCCCGTCTGGCATCAACAACCATGCCACATTCAAATCCAATTATATTCCCTTCCCCATTCTGATGCTTGGTTAGAACTGCAGCAGATCGTCTTGACCATGTCTACATGCCTAAATGCACTGAGTTGCTGCCATGCGATTGGCTGATTAGACATTTGCGTTAACGAGCAGGACTTTATTTAAATATCCTTTAAAAGGTCTATTCAGTGCATTTAAAATAAGACATAAAAGAGACGGTCATATTTCATATATCACTCTACTCTGTACCGCCATTTCTAATTAAAAGCTCAATTTACCAGGCCTAATTCAAAATTATAATAACGAGAGGACCAGACCACCAGGGATTAGAGGAAGGGGACACGACAGAAGAGCAAGATGAGCGTTGATTAGGCCGACTGTGCTAGTCATTGTTAGCGAGAGCGCTCTTCATTAGCACACACCACAGGGCAAAAGATGATGTAACACGACACTGTCTATTTAACAGGGTATTTTTAACAGACCCTCTGGATCAAACATCTCACAGACCTAGTTTTCATTTATGACATTAAATCAGAACTGGATTTGCTTAAATATTGATTATATGTGCAAATTATGAACACGATGTGATTGATTGTTGAGAAGTAGGCTTTATGGAGTACCATTTCTATCCACTGCTGAGGTATTTTATTCTGTTGCCAAAGAAAGGAATTGCTAAAGCCCTTCACAGCTGTTATAAATGAACAAGAGTTATGGTGAAAAATGCGATATAGTAGGCAGACTAACAGTTGAACACACACACAAAATAAAAAGTCTGGGTGGAGTGGTGTTCATCCTGTTTTTTGGTTTCAGATGTACCGAAAATCGCGGGAGGCTGGAAAAGACTTGCTGTATAATTTCTGGAAAAATACATGTATAATTAAATCTAACAGCTATATTGCTCCTTTGGTGCTGTTGTAAATAAAAAAAGAAAGAAATGCATTCATTTGATCAAATATAGTAAAACAAAAATAATATATATACAGTTGAAGTCAGAATTATTAGCCCCCCTGTTTATTTTTCCGCCCATTTGTTTCATGAAGAGAGATTTGATTTTTTCAGCACATTTATAAACATAATAGTTTTAATAACTCATTCCTAATAACTGATTTATTTTATCTTTGCCATGATGACAGTATATAATATTTGACAATATATTGTTTAAGACACTTCTATACAGCTTAAAGTGACATTTAAAAGCTTAACTAGGTTAATTAGGTTAACTAGGCAGGTTAGGGTAATTAGGCAAGTTATTGTATAACAATGGTTTGTTCTGTAGACAGCCTGAAAAAAAAATAGCTTAAAGGGGCTAATAATATTGTCCTTAAAATGATTTAAAAAAATGTAAAACTGCTTTTATTCTAGCCAAAATAAAACAAATAAGACTTTCTCCAGAAGAAAAAATATTATCAGACACACTGTGAAAATTTCCTTGCTCTATCAAACATCATTTGGGAAATATTTAAAAAATATAAAAAAAAAAAAATCAAAGGGGAGCTAATAATTCTGACTTTAACTGTATGTAAAATGCTCATTAATATAAAAAAGAATATATAAACTAATTATAAATGAGCAATATTGCACAAGTAGCTGTGCAATATGGCTGTATATCGGCACTGGTGAGAGGCGTGCGGCCGAGTGCCTTAGTGGCTCACCCAGTGACGATATGCTGCTACCAGTGTGATATTGCGTTTATACAAAAGGTCAACGGCATAATCATGTATATAAAAAAGAAAACCAAACACACACACAAAAAAGTCTCAAAATCCTTTTGTATGAGGAACTACTTTCTTCAGCCATTCATTTACATCTGCAGCTGACGTCAGAACAGCAGAAACCGTTGCTACCTCACTAACGTCACTTTAGAAGTAGTATTTGAATGATTCTCTAGCGTACGGTCTAAGTTGATAACAAAACAGGTGATTTTGCTCACATTTAAAGATTATGAACTGAATAAAATGCCAGTCTACAAAGATTTTCCAGTATTTTTCTCTGTTGCAATGGGGAGATAACAATTATTAACCCCGAAAAAGCCAAAGCAAAGCAAACACTACCAGATTACTGTTGTGTTTGCGTTAAGGAAAAACGCTAACGCATGCAGCCATTTCTTCTTTCTGTTTACTGGACTGTTCTGCAGTAACAAATACAAGTAACTCAGTGTTAAGCAAAGAGTGACCAACACAAAATACATATATTACTGATATGCAAGTCCCATCTTAGACTTGATACACTACAATTACTATGGTATAAATACAGCACTGCACCCTAAAAAAAAGAGAGAGATCGACTTAGAATGTCACTTACCGTTTTTATAATGTTTTGATCAGCTGTACTTTGAAAATACACCAATCTTTTCTCCTCCAAGGGCTTATTATGCACTCTCTGTCGCCATCTTGTAGATGGACGTCAACCGTCTTTGCTCTGCTCAATGACAGGCTGATGGATGCCAACATGCTGTATATCAGCAATGATAAATATTTAAAATAGGCACTATCCTTATAACTAAACTGCATAGTTTACTATGCATCTCAGAGGTCGCGTTAGACTCTCATCGTCTGTCATTTTGACGGAGAGGGTTGTAAAAATTCCGTCATAACCTATTATTGACCGTCAATTAATTAGCATATTTTCTAATCGTTTTTTTCATTCATATTTTAATAATGAAGTTGCATGACGAGCATATAGGCTAAATTATTCATTTATTTATTTGACAAATGAACAAAAACTCCTATCTGCCTTAACTCATATCTTCCTCCTGCGTTGACCTGAACTGGGTGCTTGCTTGTGCGTAATCAAAAGTTAAGGGAGACTGTCTTTGCCTCGGAAAGTCGACTTCTCGTGACCAAAGATTGGATTTACTAGTGCCACTTCAGCCAGCGTTTTTTAGTTAGGAAACATTTCTCCTAAGGCTGTGATAAGAAAGTTTGCTGGATTCTCTGAATGTGGGATTTTCCAACACAATCTCATGGCAATTCGTAACTTTTTCATTTAGTGGCTAATTCGTATGAATTAGTACGATGTAATTCGTACAATTTAGTACGATTTGCTTATCCCCCAATGACGGTTGGGGTTAGGGGTGGGGTTAGGTGCCACGCCTCCTTTTTAAAATCGTATCATTTCGTACGACTGAAATCGTACAAATTCGTACGAACTAGCCACTAAACTGCCAAAACGTAAAATACTTACATTTTCTCGTGAGATCAGGCTGGATTTTCCGATCCTGCAAGCACTCGTTTCACCGGGAAAAAATACTACAGCACGCGCTCTTTCTGCGCCCCTCTGAGTCCGGTAGTGCTCACAACGCACCCTAGATAGCAAAATACACTCGGGCCAGTTCCTGCTAGATTCTCGCCTGCTGGGGACTCCAGCTGCCGTACTCAGGCCAGATGCCTGTGGACTCACTGCCCGGTTCCGGCCTGTGTCAATCGGGTCAGATGCGGTGGATATTCGCAAACTGACGCTGCCGCATCCGAGCCAGAATCGGCCCGCAAGTAATGGGCGCTGCGCCCGGAGCTGGCGCCACTTAGTCTTCATATACCTTCATATAAAACCTTTTGGTATTTGGCCGTTTAAAGAAACTTCTCACACTCAGCTGCTGTGTCTTTTTGCAACAGTACGCAGCGGTGACAAAGAGGAAGCAAAACAAGGGCAATCGCCATCAGCTAGACAGGAGTGGGAATTACAGTTGGCTAAAAAAAAAAATACTATAGCTCACCCTCAGCATAATCCGTCAAAAATCCGTCACTGCTGAAAAAAACGTGACCTCTGATATATATATATATATATATATATATATATCTATATATATATATATATATATATATATATATATATATATATATATATATATATATAAAAGAAATTGATATGAAATAAATTAAATAAATAGATTAGAAATTTAGGGTTTACTAAAATAGAAAAAAAAACACATGTAAAACACTAGTTCATAAATAATTCTATTTAATTATATATATATATATATATATATATATATATATATATATATATATATATATATATATATATATATATATATATATATATAAAAGAAATTAATATAAAATAAATTAAATAAATAGATTAGAAATTTAGGTTTACTAAAATAGAAAAAAAAAAACATGTAAAACACTAGTTCATAAATAATTCTATTTAATTATATATATATATATATATATATATATATATATATATATATATATATATATATATATATATATATATATATATATATATATATATTTAATAAATATATAAAAACAAATAAATGGCAAAAAAAGAAAATGTTTAGGGAGAGATTATAATCGCCAAGTGATTATTCATCATATTTTCTTCAACTTTACAATCCAAAACTTGATCCAGCACTAATACTAATGTGACACGAGTGTATACACAGATAAGACCCATAATGTCAGGACGTTTGGGTCAGCAAACATGGGAGGAGATACTGTAGATTAAAAGACTTTTACAGGGGTCGAAGATCATGAGGTTGGCACATTTTCATCTATTCACTGCATAGACTGGAGGAAAGTCATTTCTATAAACAAATACTGCTATAAATAGACTGTAGGCATTCCATATACGATCAAGAAAGCAGAAATAGACGACAAGAATCCTGGGAGAATGATATATTGGTAAATATCCAGTCACCAAATTTTCTCAGCTCATTACGTTACTTTTCAGAGCATCTCAGAGAGTATTCAAACATTAAGCGGACTAGTGTTCATCTGCCTTACTACACAATGAAGAAGTTAAAATGAACATCTGTCCGAGCTCCACATGGGCTGGGAAACTCGACAGGCCGGAGCAGATGTCTGATGGGGGGGGGTGCAGACTGAATGCACCACACAAGTATCATGGGAATCTCAATTGGCTGCATTAGAGCACTCATAAGCATTATAAAGGCAGTCTGTGTGTGGATCTCCTGCGGTCAATATCCTCACACACTAAACAACAACTTTAGCCGTTTAGTATTTAAACACAAAATGAACAAAACAGCACTTTTAAAGATCTGTTGATTTAGATTTCTTTTCCATGATTTTGAAAGAGCATGTGTGGCTGAAAGATGTAGAGGAACTTACAGTAATTCTTGCAATATTTACTCAATACTTATAAAATATTTATGTATATTGCAGCTGAAAGGGCATACGCTGTGTCAAATATGTGCTGGATAAGTTGGCGGTTCATTCCGCTGTGGTGACCAGAGATCAATAATGGGACTAAGGCGAAAAGAAAACGAATGAATGATTATTCAATAGGGGCTCGACAAAATAGTGATGTGCATGAGGTGACGCTTCTCGTTATGGCAGATCGAACATATATCAGTGTTGCTACTCTACATCTAATAACTTTTCATGCATTTTTCCCTCTTCGTTCAGAAATATCATGATATATTGTGGATGGTTTTCTTGTGATGTATATCGTTGGTATCGTGATCTATTAGTATTGGAAGCAAAATATCATAATTCATGTGGTGTAGTGGTTAGTGCGTTGACGCATGCACTCCGGTGCTCGCGGCGACCTGGGTTCGATTCCGCCTTGCGGTTCTATGCCGATCCTTCCCCTCTCTCTAGTCCCCATGCTTTCCTGTCAATTCTCTCTACTGTCCTATCACAAATAAAGGTGAAAACCCTGAAAAAATTATTATAAAAAATAAATAAAATAAAAAAATAGCATAATTCATTAATTCATTCATTTTCTTGTCGGCTTAAGGCTGATTTATACTTCTGCATCAAACGCTGGCGTATGCTACGGCGCTGACGCATAGCCCTTCGCCGTGGCCGTCACTGACGTGCACCTCTCAAAAATTGTAACTACACGTCGCATTGACGCGTAGCGTAAGCTCTGTCATTGCTCGGCTTGGTAGCGCTGATGAGTCTGGGCGGGACCGAGAGCCGCGCGAATGGTGCGAGCGATTGTTTACAAGTGTGGAGTACCGTGAAGGAGCTCCGGATGGAAAGTTTTGTTTTGTGTTTACTCATGGTTAAAGTTGTTGCATGTCCGCCGGTTCCTGCCTCAAAATGAGCGAGTTTGAGCCAGTTGTACATCCCGGAAGTGTTCAGGAAAAGCAATAAAGCAGCGAAGAAACTCGACACAGAGGAACATTTACACCTCACTGCCAACTAGCGTTTCGAAAGTGTTAATGCAGACCGACAGAGACAGCACGCAGAAGTATAAATGCACAGCCACGCGCGTTGCATGCGCCTTGGGTTACGCCGGTGACTTGACGCAGAAGTATAAATCAGGCTTTAGTCCCTTTATAAATCCGGGTTCGCCACAGCGGAATGAACCCCCAACTTATCCAGCACATTTTTACGCAGCGGATGCCCTTCCAGCCGCGACCCATCTCTGGGAAACATCCACACACACATTTACACACACACTCATACACTACGGACAATTTAGCCTACCCAATTTACCTGCACCGCATGTCTTTGGACCGGAGCACCTGGAGGAAACCCACGCGAACGCATGCAGAACATGCAAACTCCACACAGAAACGCCAACTGAGCCGAGGATCGAAACAGCGACCTTCTTGCTGTGAGGCGACAGCACTACCTACTGCGCCACTGCTTCGCCCAAAATATCATAATATCATATCGTATTACTGTACCTGAATATCTGACTGCTTATTTCACTTTTATCCTACTTATACTTATTTATCCTATTTATACTTACAATTTCTTTGATTCACTCCTCTACAAGATTATTCCAATCGAAGTTAAGGATTTCATTCCAAATAAAGCTAGCTATGAAAATTAATGTATAACAGGAAATAAAATAGGACAATTGTTATTGTTTACATCTCAAAATAGTCTATTAACCTCTTATGTCATTGTGTGGCGGCTGGGCAATAATAACTAAAATGCACAACAGAATGTTACGTTTAAACACATTGACAAATTACAACGCATCAACTTTTCACAGCGTAATACTCACTACTCTTGAGTACTTTTGATACTTTGAGTAATATGTACAACAGATACTTTTACTCACACTACATTTTTAGGCAAGTAATAGTATACAAGTATGATTTTCAGTACTCTTTCCACCACTGCCTACTAATACAGTAAATGGTTACAGGTTTCTTAAAATTCTTAAGTATATCTTTTGTGCCCAACAAAACACAAACACTCAATCTGGTAAGGAACACACAGTGTGAGCGAATGACAGTATTAACATTTGATAACTATTCAAACATTAGCCTACTTTCAGGGAAAAGGAACCACTTTTTAAAGTCACACTGACTTCTCATTTCGACCTACTTTTAGCCTATGAAACAGCGTCCGTGAATTACTTCATAATCTTTTCATAATACACCATAATCTTTTACGTTCCACACGAGTCAGTGATACGGGTTTGGCACAACATGAGGGTGAGTAAACAATTTTTGCACGAACTGCTCCTTTGAAGGTCGTCCAAGCTAACACACACACACACACACACACACACACACACACACACACACACACACACACACACACACACACACACACACACACCGTCTCTCGTGTTTGGTTATTTTGGGAACCAATTCCCAACGTTCCACGGACGTTATTTTTAGGTTTCAAGCTCCAAAAACTGCAACCACTCGTTCAACGGCTAATTTAGCAGCTACAAAAGGACGCTCTCTCTCTCTCTCTCTCTCTCTCTCATCAGCACCCACACTTCTTGAATCTTACCTCTCCACCATGTCCGTCAAAAATAGCAAAGATTGAAGGGTGGCTCCTGTTGGCCAGGTCGGTGAGCACCTCGAAGCGGTCCTCCATGTGGTCTCTCCGGCCCTGTATCGAGTACACCGCCACATTGTTGTTCTTGAACTCCCAGGTCTTGGAGAACTCCGCGTCCAGCACGTCCAGCCCGCCGAGCCTGTCGTTCATCATCATCTCCGCCACTTTCCCCTTCACCATCTTCACGGCATCCCGGCTCGACTTGACGATGGTTTTCACCTCGTCCGTGTGGAAGAAGTAGCTCCAGAGGGCCAAGCTGATGCATAACAGAAACAAGGTCTCTGGCCTGAGCAGAAAATAACGCATGATGCGACCCAAAAGAGACAAAAGCGTCATTGTGTCTCCTATCATCACACGCTCAAGACTGCACCCCGGGACTGAAGTGTGGGCTTCAAATTACTTCATCAGACCGATATTAAAGCCCATCTGCAGCCCGACGTGTGTATGTTCATCAACTGAATGCTCGAAAACCACGCAAACGCTGCTTTTATATTATTATTAATTTGATGATGATGATGAGATCCGGGTGTTTTCAGCTGCAGTCTTCCTCTGGTGCCCTACCGACGGGCTTCATATAACAGCTCATATCCCGTTACCTCCAGCGACAGCAAGCGCATTCCCTCCCGTACAGCCATCTGTCCCGCTAGCGAGCGTTTTCGACGAGTCTCTGCTCTTGTTTTGTCGCGTCACGGATAGTTTTATCGCTTTCTATATCGCTGATTCGCCGCTGCACATGCTGCCGTCTCCTCCACGCGCTGCTGCGTGACTGGCCGCGGCGGCTCGAACGGAAAACAACACACCGCCGACAAAGGTGTTACATCACACCGGTCCGCGAGCTCAAGAAGTCGACGTCAGACTAGATTTAAACAAACTAGTTTTTTAGTACTGCTGATGCCGCAACGTGACGCACCGACCAATGCATCTGAAAGAGCGTGACGTCACGCGTAGCTGTCCTCTGAAGAAAAACAGCGCCGCGATTACAACAACAAACTCATCCTTCGAATTCTCCAACAAAAAATCAAATTACTCCAAGAAGGAAATCAAATTGGTCAGCATTAATAGAGGATATTGATTGGAAAAGAACATGGCGTTTCCCCATATAAATATGTAATCCCAAACAAAGGAAATCCATTTTAAAATTCTACACAAAATATACCCGGTCAATGCATTTATCTCAAAATTTACTGATATTGCAGATACTTGTTCCTTTTGTCAGGAAAATGAGAAAACTTTGACCCACATGTTTTTTAAATGTAAAATCTCACAAAAGTTTTGGTCTGATCTATATAATTATTTGAATAAATCCCAATCAACAAAACAAATCTTTAAACTGAAAGATATTGTTTGTTATTATTCTAATCCCAAGAATAAAAATGAAGAATATATATTTATATAACTTTTTTATATTATATGCAAAATTCTTTATCCACAAACAAAAAATTCTTAAATCCTCTCCCTCTTTGGCCCATTTTTTAATTGAAATTGATTCCATGCTTAAAGCTATACGTTTATCTAAAAACAAAAAAATCTGCAAGTTAATAGAAACTTATGAAAATATCATGCTTCCATCCATTCATTTATTTTCTTGTCGGCTTAGTCCCTTTATTAATCTGGGGTTGCCACAGCGGAATGAACCGCCAACTTATCCAGCAAGTTTTTTAACCAGCGGATGCCCTTCCAGCCGCAACCCATCTCTGGGAATATCATGCTTTCAGTATGTTAGTAATTAATGCTTTCTGTATTTTTAATTTAATTTAATTTAGTACTTCCCCTTTCCTCAGTTTGTTCTTTTTTATTTTTTTTCTATTACTCTTTTCTTTTTACTGATTGTTCTTATAACTGTGTAATTGTATATTCTTGTATTCCATTCTTCTACAGATTACTTCCTGATTTATATTGTAAATTGATTTTTTTCTAAATAAAAGTTTATTAAAAAAAAAAAAAAAAAACAGCGCCGCGATTTCATACGGAAAATGTATGCGTCAGTTTTCTTTTCCAGTTCCCCCCAAATAATGTGACAGTTTATTTGTGCAATCCCTGATTGTGTTATACCTTTAGTCAAATCTGGCCCCAAAGGTTATTTATTCTTTTATTTTTGACAACACAAAGTTTTTTATTGACCAAACTCTTCTCAGTTCGATGTTAAACAAAGATATTCGCTTAGTCAATTATTCTAGGATCTCTTTACCTGCTTGCATTTTTTTTTGGAATAATATATTTGTTGACATAGATTTGGATGTAAATTCATTGTCTGATGAAGAGCCGGGTGGCTCGAAACGTTACACGCTCTGTGTCAGCCTTTTTAATTTAATAAAATTTGTATTTTTAGAGCCTTGGTGTTGCCGCCTTTGATTTACATTTAATTTGCGGTTTTGGCTGAGCACCCAATTAAGAGAGATGTGCGTGCTTTTGTACAGTTTTTCATTGACATAGATTGGGAACAGTTTTGGCTTCTTCTTCTTCAAAAAATCTTTTTATCTGATAAAGCTGTTGAAGTTTCGATCAAAATCATTAATAATTTGCTACCCAATAAATACCAAACTAGCTAAATTTAACAACAATATTTCCCTTAAATGCTCATTTTGTAGTCTGTAGGGATGGTATACAGTTTGACCCAAAGGATGAGCAGTCTGGTAGATGAAGAAAAGCCGGAGTCAGAGATTTAAATAAATAAATCAAGTTTACTGAAGATAGTTTGCGGTTTAATCAGCAGAAGCCAGCTTCAACACTCGCAATGAGTTCCTAGGCCGCTCTGACTTACAGTAACAACACTGCAGCAATTATACTCTTTACACAAGTCCAGAAAAGGTGGGATCCAGGTAAACAGTTCTCATTGGTTATAGCAAAAGACAATTCTAGATGTATGCGTCAAGGAAGAATTGTATCTAGCTCCAGATATGGATGGCGACATGGTTCCTGGGGGTCAGGTCAACCCTAAGTTATTAGTAGCTGATCTCAGACCTGTGAAAAGCTAAACCAAGGACACAATAGACGCAAGAGACCATCTGTGTTAAAAACTCAAGGATGTTTCTTGTACGTTCAGCTGTGTTATCAAACCGGTTCAAGACTGTTTCCATCAACAGTCTGCTACAATATCCTGACTACACACAGTGTCTATCTCCACACAAAAGGAATTACTTTAATAAGATTTACAATCAAAACAGATCAATCAAACAGCTAAATTATTGTAGACAATATCTGATTTATTTACAAGATTTAATTGAATCATTTTACTTCCTTTTTTGTAGCTCAGCAATAAAACAAAAGGTTCTGTTAAATTCAAAATGACGATCTCTGTGAAAGGCATTCGCCCCAACCACCGTCACATCATTCTCTCTCTCTATTTAGATTGGATGGTGGGTTGAATCGAAGGTTACCATGGGCGTCTCACGTAGGTTTCCCCCGGGTTTCCCGGTGTTACACCTGGCTCAGGCATGTAACATAGTGAGGGGCACGACACGTATCATCAAAAAGATGATTTATTTAACACAATTAAAAATAACAATCAAAACATCAGTATCAGTATTTTCAATCAGTGTGAAATGCAAGTGAATGGATGCGGTAAGTGTTGGCAGTGATGGTGTATGGATGCGAAACAAAGCATAATGCCCAAATTAAAGAGCAGCTTTGGCCAACTGCCAATATAGACATACTCCTAGTAAGTAGCTCACTATCATTATCTGTTCATTAGTTACTACAGCAGAGGAGTTCTCGAGATCTACCTGAGCTCAAACTCCCCTCTCGCCTTGCAATAGAAGGGAGCCCCGGGCTCGAGGATCTTATGAGCTCAGGGCTCTCTCCCGGGACAGCATACCAAACCAGCTTATAATTAATCATCAGCGAAGTGTGAACTCTTGAAATAAATTTTAAACAAAAAAATAAGCAGCTATTTACTCACATTATGATGAATAATTATACCTGAAGTAATTTGTTTTTATTTAAAAAAAGACCTTGTACTTAAAAGCTTGCACATATTAGAATTTTACAGTCAAGACTACACTTACTGCTAAGACTACATTTGTGAAAATGGCCTTTTTTTTAAAGGATTAATTATGATTTTGAGCTCACCACACTTAAAATATTAAGTTTATGCATTTTTATGGTACATAAGTCAAATTAACTCATATTTTTAAATGATAAGACCAAAATGCTAAATTTTGAGTAATGTTCAGTCAACTTAATTGTTTAAGACACCATTAGGTTTACAGAGTACTGTGGATAAGTATACACCGATGTCAATCTATGATTCAGCGAAGTGCTTACCACATACTGTTAGTCTCCGAGAGGCTGAATAATGGATGCACATTTTATTGATTTCATTTTTATCACGAGAAGTCCAGTGGGATTTATTTTTGTGGTGCTCCAGAAACTGGAGCCTTAATGAGGTACTGTATAGAGAAGTAGATCTTGTGTTCGACTAATGCTTTCCGTTGTGCCTACCTGGCAACAAGGGCATGTGATTTAGCGCTGGGCATCTGAGCCTCTTGCTAATGCAAACGGCGTGTGTGGCGGCAGTGAGAGGGTTCATGTAACACACACACACACACACACAGTCTCCCAATACTAGCCTTGTGTACAGAAACACTGCTGGAGCAGCTAATGGGCTCTGTAAGTGGAGAGGCTGATGCTTTCTAAAACGTATTGCTGTTGTTTTTAAGTGATGTTTGCTAAGAAAAGCAGCACTATCACTGCTGTATATATAGCTAGAGGCTTTAATAAACCTATATGAAGCTTTTAATTTTCGTGTCTTACGGTTATTTAAATATTTTTTTACTGGCATTGATGGTTCCTTGAAGAACCTTATCACTCTAGAAAATATTGTAACCTAAAATTGTAAATGTTTAATACTAAAAACCCAAATGCTAAGGTAACTCAACTCGTTTGAGAAAACCGATTGCAACAAACCATTTAATTTTACAAACTAATACTAGTGAGTACTGGGAACTTAATCCATTTGAGCAAACAAAGTAATTTGAGCACAGTAAAAGCTGATAAATGAAGAGAACTCAAACCAACTGAGTACTGTAAAACCAAATAAGTTAAGGCAACTCAAACCATTTGAGGAAACCGATTGCTACAAACCATTTGAGTTAAAAACTAATCTGAGTACTGTGAACTTACTCCATTTAAGTTGAAGCAATGAAGTATTTAATAACTTATTATCTTCAACACTGAGTTCAAAACTCTTTTCAAATGAGTAGAATAAACTTTCGGTCAATTTTGAGTTAACCACACTCATTTGATGAAGTTAACTGTTGGGTTTTAGTGTAGGTAAATGTTGAAACCTAAAGTAGGGAAAAATTTGGACAAACTAAACCACCGTATCACACAATTTATTTTCTTTTTTTGAATGTCAAGAAAACACCATTGTGGAGGGGTTCTTTCAAATTTTCAGCAAATTAGAATACCAAAAATATAAATAAATGTATTTGTGGTTTCCTTCAATCACTGCTTTCTTACACAACTATAAAGACTTCTGCTACTGAGAAGGAAATATATACAGAAGAAAAAAACAAAACAATATATACTTAAAAAAAAAAAATAAATTAAGACTATGTTCAGACTTTTATTATTTGTGGAACTCTCAAATATTGTAAATAACACATTGAAATTTTATAAAACTTTCTTCAATAATTAATTAAAAAAAAGTCGGTAACACTAACACAATAACTACACACTATGAATCATTTACTAAGCATTAGCATCTAGTGTATTAATTATCTGTTATGCATTAACTCTACATTAATAAGCATTACTAAGCAGTTTATAACTGCAGCTACATATGCTGTATTCTTGACTTATAACCACATTTATAATGTGCTTTATGATTGTACTTTTATAATTTGTGACTGTTCGATTTTTCATTACTAACTGAAGTATTGCAGTATGTACAATTCAATTGTATTTAAGAATAGTTGGAGATTTTTATGATCATTCAGAATGAGTTAGCTCATGATTACTAAACTATTGAGCTAATCAACGTTTATAATTCTTATTATTCAGGCGTATAGTATTGGTTACTATGTATGTTAATAAATGCTTTATCAACTCAACTTCATGCCGTTTTGTGACCGGTGAGGACTATTCATGCTTTGTAAATCCCTTATAAATGACAATTAAAGGCTCAGTATCAAATGAACAATAATCTTTGCAATCTTAAAAAGTAAAATTACTGTAAAGTTTACACTTTGCTGAATAACAGGAGTGTCGAAATACGACATACAATTTGATACAACAGCAATATAATAATTGAACACTATAATAGGATGAAATGTTTAAACGGTAGAGTAATTTTATTTTAGATAAGGCTGCAAAGATTTATTTTTCATTTGAAGTGCAGTTTCGTTTGTGTATCTTCAAACAAATAGGAATGAATAATGTGGCTTATGTTCTTTTTATTTCTGTTTAGAACAGAACTGAGCCTTCAAATTGTCATTTATAAGAGATTTATAAAGCATGAATAGTCCTCACTTCAGATTAGGTCGCAAAACTGGATGAAGTTGAGTTAATAAAGCATTTATTACATACAAATTACCATTAGTATATGCCTGAATAATAAGAATTATAAATGTTAATTTAGATAGTTTATTAATCATTTACTAACTCATTCTGAATGATCTTTAAAAACAACCAACTATGCTTAAATAACTGGTTTGTAAATAATGCGATACTTAATTTAGTAATGAAGAACACATTATAAATGTGGTTATAATCCACCTTCAACATTAGATTCTTCTTTCTTTTTATGGGAAAATAGAGGCCTCCTTCAGTTTTCTGATTTATTTATTGATGGAGTTTTTGCTAGTTTTTCTGATCTTGTATAAAAATGTAATTTTTATTCTACAGTCTAATTAGTTTAGTTTTTTTCAAGTGCGTAATTTTGTCCGTTCCCATTCCCTTTCATTTCATTTCTTAACCTGTCAGAGCCTTCTTTACACGAGAGGTGCTTAATTCAGAAATCACGGGTCTATATCAAGTTTATACAATATGGTTCTTCCCTATACTTTGCCCACTCTTTCTCAGTTTTAGCATCAATGGGAGAAAGAACTTGGACTTGGTTTGGATCAGGAATGGTGGGAAATGGCTGCTGAAAGGGTTAAATCCTTTTCTTCCTGCGCCAGACCAACGCAATCTCACAGCAATTCGTAACTTTTTGATTTAGTGGCTAATTCGTATGAATTCATGCGATCTAATTCAAACAATTTAGTACGATTTGATCATCCCCCAATGACGGTTGGGTTTAGGGGTGGGGTTAGATGCCACACCTCCTTTTTAAAATCATACATTTTCGTACGACTGAACTCATACGAAGTAGCCACTACACTGGCAAAATTGTATAACACTTACGTTTTCTCGAGAGATCAGGCTGGCAATTCAATTTAAGGTTCTTCATAGAATTCACCAAACGAATGTCAAATTAAGTAATCTCTTCCCAGGCGTGGATGTTTGTAGAAGTAGGTGTTCTCTGGCTCCTGCTGATCATACACATGTTCTTTCTTTGATACTTTAAATAGGAAAATCATCAAAACTCTTGGGATGTTTTTGAGCAAGATGCTAATGGTCTAATCTGATTCAATGATCTATGCTAAGCTAAGCTAAAACTGCTCCCGCCAGACCTAGAGATCGGCTAAATGGATTAAAAAAATGGTAAAACTCAACTGTTTATCTCTAGGAGAGTTGTTATTTAAAAATAAATGATTTATTTTTAACAAAAGCGGAGTGTTCCATCAAGAAAGAAATTGCTTAAATGAACTGGCAGAGTGACTAATTTGCTTGTGTACCATTTAATGTCATCATTCTTATCAGAATCGGGTGACATTACGGAGGCGTAAACAAGGATCCAAATGGCCTACTTTCAACCATTTTGGTTGAGATGGTACACTAAAAAACCTAGGTTCCATACAATCTATTTGTGTTGGGACAATATTAAGGAAATAAGTAAATGATTTTTATGAATTTAAATGGATTGAACATAAAACAATTGTCACAAAAAACTAATTTCAGCTCATTTTAAATAAGTAGTTTGAACAAAAGGTAAACTTAATTTTTTAAGTGAAGGTTTCTGAAGTTCAGCGTTTCATTCAGGCCAGAGATAAAGAAGTCAACCCCCGGTCATGAACACAACCTTGCTTTAGTCACACAGTACTCATCTGACGAACACTAGAGGTGTAATTTAAACGTTTTTTTTCTTCTCACGAATGATGTAATTGCACCGCTGGGGAGCATCATATCAAACCATGAACATCTCTGGTCAGTAACCCCTCGAGATATAAAAGTCACCAGTGCTGGATTTCCTGAAGGAGAACGGTAGAAACGCTGCCATGACTTTGTTTCATGGGCCAACATCTCGTTCGCTTTGATTATTTTGCTTCTCTTTGAGCGTTCGCCAAACGGAGCAGTTACACAGAAATCAGGGGCAACATTTCTGTAGAAGGCCATTTTCAGCCGGGGTTTCTTCCGGTCAGATTTAGTACACTCATACTGTTAGGAAGTAGACTGTGTGTCTGATTCGAGGGTTTGAAGGCGTCTAGAATACATGACCATTCACCCCCTCAAGTGTTAGTGTTTGCTCCGCTGAGACTGTTTAAAAGTCCCCCAAAAGTCTCTGATTCTCTTTGATCCTTGGGAAAATCATGACTTGCTCGACCTTTGTTGTGCATTGCGATATGCACAATTTTGCTATTGAAGCTTCGCAAGAGAGGAATATTCTCTGACTCTGACTGATAAATTTCACAGTATATAAAAACAAAACTCCTGTTTAAACGTTTGAGATCAGTAACTAATTTAGAATGTATCAAATTGATCAAAGTTAATAGTAAAGACACGGTAAAAAGTGATATTTTAAAATGGTGAAGTGTATTTTTGTCGTTCTACTTCAATACTCAATATTGAATTATTATTTAATAATGTTGTTGTTTTCAGTGTTTTAAACAGATGTGTTTCTTAAAGTTTATCGAAGAAGAAAACCATTCAATTATTTTCGATTGGATTCAGGTCAGGTGATTTTTCTGGGCCATTCTACAGCTTGATTTTCTTTCTCTGAAATCATTTAAGAGTTTCCTTGTCTGTGTTTTGGAACTTTTTCTTGCTGAAATGTCCACTCTGGTTTCAACTTCATCATCCTTCTTATGAGGATATCGGACTGAAGCGGATGATATTAATTTATACTGACTAAGGGTTGCTGAGGAACTACTGCGAGATTTCAGCTGCTGTCTGGTCTTTCACTGCCTTTTTACACCTCCCTTTCTTCATGTGTTTATACTTTTTTCTCTGCCTTATTTCATTTTATTACGCATAACTTATTTTGTAACCTGACTTACTCGACCTTCGTTGTGCATTGTGAAACACAATTTTGCTAGTGAAATTTTGGATGAGAGCAATATTGTACATTGACTGATGCCATTGTTTTTACATATTTATAATACACAGTATATGAAAACACACACTACTGTTTAAACGTTTGGGACCAGTAACTAATTTAGGATGTATTAAAATTTATCAAAGTTAACAGTAAAAACATGGTAAAAAATTATATTTTAAAACAGTAAGTGTTTTTCTGTTGTTCTACTTCAATACTCAATGTTTAATTGTATTGTTGTTTTTTCATTGTTTTAAACAGATGTGTTTCTTAAAGTTTATCGAAGAAGAAAACCATTCGATTTTTTTTCTTAAGCATTAAATCAGCATAATGGAATGATTATTGAATTTAAAACATCAATCAATCAACATAAATACAGTTCAGAGCGTTATTTTCTTTATTTTGTATTTTCTATTGGGTTCAGATCAGGTGATTGGCTAGGCCATTCTACAGCTTGATTTTCTTTCTCTGTGTTTTGGATCATTGTCCTGCTGAAATGTCCACCCTGGTTTCATCTTCATCCTCCTAATGTAAATATTGGACTGAAGCAGCTAATATTAATTTACACTGACTAAGTGCAGAGGGTTGCTGAAGAACTATTGAGAGATTTCAGCTGCTGTCTGGTCTTTCACTCCCTTTATATACCTCCCTTTCTTCATGTGTTCTTTTCCCCTGTGTCATTTCATTTTATCGAGCATAACTGAATTTGTAAACCATTTACATTTGTTTTCTTTGCGTATATGGATTTCTTTGGTTGTTACCCTTGTTAAAATTTCAAGTCAACAGCACCTTTAGAAATGTTTTCTGAGAAAAATGGTGATGTGTTCAATACTTATTTTCCCTGCTGTATTAATTTACCAATTAAACTGTATTTTATTAGCATCTACCCCAACCACAACTCTAAACCCAACAATCACAGTAATATAAAAACAATAATTTACAGATTATTATTGATACTATTTATTAAATTACCCATTAATTGCATTTTATTAGCATCTACTGCAAACCTACCCCCTCCCGGTTATGTAAAAAATATTAATTATTGTTTTACTGTGTCACAAAAATTATGCTATGTTTATGCGAGTATCCACGGCCATATCCCATCGAGACATGACCAAGTTTTTTCAGCAAATGTAAAAAAAAAATAGAAAAAAGAAAAAAAAAAAGCCATTTTCTAATGCTTTCATGATTACACTTTATAAAAGATTAAAATAGAAATGCATTCCTTTCCATTATTGATCTATTATGCTCTAAAACTGAGGCCAAAAAATAAAAGACACCTAAAAAAGTAACACCTATAAGCTATAGGTTTCATTGGATTAGTTCCAAGTCAATGACTGTTAACTGCCTGGTGTAACCTGAACACCTCTGAATTTACGTAGACATATGAAGTCATGCGTAAACGTTTAGAAAAGAAGAAACAAATCACACGAAAAGTTCATAAAATCCACTTTGTGTGTAAACATCTGCACTTGAATTGCCCCTTTAACCGATATAACACAGGGAATACAGATGCATGAGAAGGAGGAGGACTGATAGGCTCCTTTCAAAGCCATCACATTAGATTCTCCTCAGGTATCAAATCCTCTGGCCTGTGCCAAGTCACCTGCTAAAGCAGTAAAAAAGCCCTCTCATTGGCTAGACGGAGGGGCGACAGGGAGGTTCAGCTTGTTAAAAGGTAGTGCACTTTTCCTCTTAGTGAAGAGAACGAAGAGGAGGCACAAGCTGAGACTTGGTGAGTGTTATCCTTTTAACTTCTTTCAAAAACGTCAACGCCTCAGTTGATCAATTTGGTGTCCGCTTCTGTTGTCAGCGGGTATTTGTACAATGCCCAATATTCTCCACCCGTTCATCATGCTCATGACCCTGCTGGTGGTAGCAACAGGGAACCAAGCATCAATAGCCAAGACTACACAGTGGCCCCGAATGAAGCCCACTAAGAAGCCTCCGCCTCGGGATGAAGGTCCGCCAAAATTGGGGTCCATCTCCACCACTGTGAGTCCAACAGCAATTGGCATCACTGAAGAAGTTACAGACGCCATGATGGATGCATACACGATTACGTCCACCGATAGTACCACTTTCTCCAGTGATACTTATTCTGCAGACTACCACACGGAGGCCATGGTTCCTCCTGGGGTGGGTCCTGGAAACTACACGCTGGACTACAACGAGTGCTTCTTCAACTTCTGTGAATGTTGTCCACCCGAGAGAGGTCCTCCGGGGCCGGTTGGAGAAAAGGGATTGCCGGGTAAGAATTTGTGTGGTGAAGGATTAAAACTCAAAAATCATGTAAAAAAATGTTGAAACCACTTCATATTCGATGGTCTTAAGGATGGTGTACTTGCATCAGAAAGAGAATACAGTGTATTTACTGAGTTCATATTGTATTGCAGAACACTTCAGGTGCTCTTGAGGTTAGATATGGGTAGGATTAGGGACAGGTTTGGTGATAAGGGTGGGTTTAAGAGTGGATTAAGGTGTAAAGGATGATCAACAGTGTAATTACTTCCAGGTATTTAATCAATCATAAGTACATGTATGGTGGTATGGGTAGGTTTAAGGGTGGATTAGGATGTAAATATGGTCAACAGTGTAATTACTTGATCATAAGTACAGGTTTGGTGGTATGGGTGGGTTGAAGGGTGGATTAGGGTGTAAAGGAGGATCAACAGTGTAATTATCTCCAGGTATTTAATCAATCATGAGTACAGGTTTGGTGGTATGGGTAGGTTTAAGGGTGGATTAAGGTGTAAAAGATGGTCAACAGCGTAATAACTTCCAGGTATTTAATCAATCATGAATAGAGGTATGGTGGTAAGGGTAGGTTTAAGGTGTAAAAGATGGTCAACAGTGTAATCAGGTTATTTCCGCTTTTAGGGCAGCGTCCACGACACTACCCTCACCACTCGCACCCTTAGTTATAACCGCATCTAGGGCGGCAGAATAGAGAGGGCGGCATCCCCGACACTACCCTCCCCTCTTGCGCCCTCAGTTATATCCGCTTCTGGGGTGGCATCCACGACACTACCCTCACCACTTGTGCCCTTAGTTATATATGCGTCTAGGGCGGCAGAATAGAGTGGGCGGCGTCCCCAACACTACCCTCCCCTCTTGCGCCCTCAGTCATATCCGCTTCTAGGGCGGCATCCACGACACTACCCTCACCACCTGTGCCCTTAGTTATATATGCGTCTAGGGCGGCAGAATAGAGAGGGCGGCGTCCCCAACACTACCCTCCCCTCTCGCGCCCTCAGTTATATCCGCTTCTATGGCGGCGTCCGAGACACTACTCTCACCCTCAGTTATATATCTGCTTCTATGGCGGCGTCCGCGACGCTACCCTCACCACCCGCACCCTCAGTTATATCCGCGTCTAGGGCGGCAGAATAGAGAAGGCAGCGTCCGCGACACTACCTTCACCACCCACGCCCTCAGTTATGTCCGCGTCTAGGGTGGCAGAATAGAGAGACCCCTCCCTGCTTTCATTTTTGGGATGTGGGCGGCGTGACCGTCCTTTGCCTAGAGCGTCAGTTCAGCTTGCTCCGGCCCTGAGTGTAATTACCGTACTTCCAGGTATTTAATTAATTATAAGTACAGGTTTGAGAGTATGGGTAGGTTTAAGGATAGATTAAGGTGTAAAGGATGATCAACAGTGTAATTACTTCCAGGTATTTAACCAATCATAAGGTAAGGTTTGGTGATATGGGTGGGTTTAAGGGTGGATTAATGTGTAAAAGATGGTCAACAGTGTAATTATCTCCAGGTATTTAATCAATCACAAGTACAGGTTTAGTTGAATTAGTAGGTTAAAGGCTGGCTTAGGATGTAAATATGGTCAATAGTGTAATTACTTCATCTTAAGTACAGGTTTGGTGGTATGGGTGGGTTTAGGGTGGATTAAGGTGTAAAGGATGGTCAACAGTGTAATTACTTCCAGTTATTTAATCAATCATAAGTACAAAGTAAAACATGTATTTACACCATAAGTACTTTGTGACATACATCATGACTTAATTTAGGGCCACCTAATATAAAGTGGGACCCATTTTTTGTTCTATATTTATAATCTTGAAAGGTATTCCAGGGGGAAAGGGGGAGATGGGACCTCCGGGACCTCCAGGTCAAGAAGGACTCACTGGTGCTCCAGGGCCGCATGGAGTAAAAGGTCTGTATGGTAACGTCATGTGCTGGTGTTTAATAAAAACACAAACTAGAGATGATCAGTTGTAAACTACCAACATTTTAAGTTGCTTAAGTTTTAGCTAGTTTGCTCTACTGATAAAATTTGGTAACACTTTATTTTGATGGTCCATTTGAGTATTAGTAGACTGTCTGCTTAATATCTGTTGATACTGCTCCTTCAACAAGACATTTAACTGACTATAAGAAACTTGGCAAGTACATGTCAACTTACACTAACCCTAACCCCAACCCTAACAGTCAAATCAGAATTAGTTGGCATGTAGATGCAATGTAACTTAAATTCAACAAACGGACCATCAATATAAAGTGCGACCTAAAATGACTTCTCAAAACTCAAAATGCACTCTGAAAGAATCTGAGACAGAAAATTGATAAAGGATTAGCTCATGCAAAAATGAGAACTCTGTTATTATTACTCAACCTCATGTTGTTTCAAATCCCTCGAGACCTTTGTTCATCTTCAAACCACAAATTGAGAAATGCGAGAGCTCGCTGACCCTTCACTGACAGCAATGGTCCAGAGATGGTCAGAAAAGAAATCAAAAATCTTGTCAAAACATTCCACATGACGATCTGGAATCGTGTAAAGCTCCAAGAACAAGAACTTTTTGCACAAAAGACCTATTAAAAACTATTTTATTTGCCAATGTCCTCTACGTTACTTCAGGGTGTGCGTTTACTACCTGCAGTACAACATATTGCCATAAGGGTCAGCATCATAACACACCGGTGTCAAACTGCCTGTGGTAAGCGCACACTCTAATCTGACGTCTAAACAGTCTTTTTTTTAAACACACAGAGTGTTCTTGGAAGTTGAATAGTAGAATGTTTTTTCTTTCTAGAGTTTGAACATCCTTGAACTATTGCACTCTATGAAGGGTCAGGGAGCTCTTGGATCTCATCTAAAATTTCTTAATTTGTGTTCTAACAATGAACGGAGGGCTTAATTAGACTGACATGAGGGCAAGTAATTAATAAAGTAATATACTTTTTTGGTAAACTAACTCTTTAAGATGTACTACATGTTCCATGCTGTCACTCTTCTGTGGCTTTGCATGTCCACTGCATCACTTATTTGTGTATACCTCCTCTCCTGTTGCTCTCATGGGATTGAATGCCTTCAGATTCTCAGCATAAGCAGTGGGTCATTAAGGTACTTTTCATGCTGTGTGAAGACCTAACACTCATTAGTGTTTTACCTATTATAGCTCATAGCAGGTTACAGTAGTAGGCATATTAACCTAGAGAAGACAGTTTACACCTAGTATTAATACGTGCTTCTGTAAATCCAATTAAAAGTGCACTGGCACTATATATCAATCTAAAAAGGGTTTGAAATGTTTTGAGATTGTTCACGTTCAGAGGTCGTCAGAAACGCATTCCGGTTGTTTTCACAGTATTTAGCAGCCAAAAGAGATCATTAATGTCCTGCTCACATAGTACACTCTGGGAAATGAAGGTAAAAAATCACTTTAGTGTGCACTTTTGTGCCTTTAATGTTCAATTTTGTACCTGTGAGGTACACATTTGTACTTTTTAGGTATTAATATGTACCTTTAAGTTCCTGTTCCACATTTACCTTTTGAAAAAGTACCACCACTGTGACATATTTTTTACCTTCATTTCCGAAAGTGTATATTTTTAATTTTTAATAGTCCTGTACGATTGTAGCATGTCCCCCTCCTTAACCGTCCTCCTTCCCACATCTTCCGCAACTCCCTCACTTTCGTCCACAACAACCCAACCATTCAACCCCCACCCCAGCTCTTCACTTTCATCCGCGACACCTCTTCATCCTTGGGTAACATGGCAAGTCCGTGACCCCGATCTGTTCCAGGACCTCGCAATTCACAAATTAAGCACTGTGTTAAAGCCTCGTAACTAAATAAAGGGCGCCAATGTGATCATGAACACCAACGCGCAAAACATCAGGCGTAAAAGCATCATTTTTAAAGAAATGCCTTATGCGCCGCATCAAAACCTTCTCCACCAATCAGATTGGCACTTTTGTTATGTGCACAGAGCTGCTGAAGTTACAGTAAACACTACTTGGAGGCGCTCAAGCGCAAAACTGTCAATGCAAACGCACATTGAAGAAGATGCCCAGAGGCGACATGAACGTGGAGCTGCTTATTGCACTGGTGAACAATAATCATTTCTTTATCACTAGAGCTGGAGCTGATACTTGAACCATCCATGCTTGTTCGAAACACCAGTAACTTTAACAACAAGCCTGTCAACTTTCTCTCTTCTTCTTCTGTGTTACAAGTGGAAGCTCAAAGTTGTAAAGTGCCACCCTGTGCACCGGAGTCTTTCTGTTTTTTATCAAGCACCATCTAACGTCAAGACGTGATTTTGCATGCTCTTCTGCTTGACGACAGTGAAAAATCGCTAGGGTTTGAATGCGGAAAATCTTCTCGAAAAACGCTGACGATAAACACAAACGAAAAGCGTCCCGATGTGTACGAGCCTTAAGATATCTGTTGTCAACGACAGACTAAATGGCAATGAAAATGGGCCAAATACTAACATGCAGGAAAACTCAGCCGGAGTTTAACGTCATCTGTCCGTGACACTTCTGCAAACATTAACAATCTGTAGTGGTAATTCTGCTCACAGAGTGCCTATAATAATTACAAATAAAAACGTTTTGACAGTTCCACAACGAGGTGGTTTGAAGTTTTCACGCTGATTGCGTCATCGAGTTTGGCGCCCTATTGGTTCTTCGATTGACATTCGTCACACTGCAGGAAACTGTCTGAAATCTTGCCAGGACTTTATTGCAGGGAAAATCTGATCACAACAACCATTGATCGGCTGTCGGTGAACAAGTCAAACCAACAATCAAAGACCACAGATTTTAGCCAAGGATTACTGGAATCTTTCAGAATTGGCCAAATTTGTCTCAGACGACCAAATTGTGGCTGAAATTGTACAATGTGAGCAGGGCTTGAATTGCCATCCACATCCTTTTCTTTTGTTTTTATTCACTCTTAAGGGTTGGTAACATTGGTTAGTTTATTCAACAGCACTAATCCATTGCAATGAGCACTCCATCAAAAGCGCATGACAAAAATCAATGTGCCTTGATGAAATCTGAACACTAGTGGTCACAAGAGATTCATCTGAAGATATGTTTATAATAGGGTGGCATGGGGGCTCAATAGTTAGCACTGTCGCCTCACAGCAAGAAGGTCACTGGTTCGAGAACCGACTGGGTCAGTTGGCATTTCTGTGTGGAGTATACATGTTCTCCCCATGTTTGCGTGGGTTTCCTCCAGGTGCTCTGGTTTCCAGAACTAAGTCATAGGAAAATGAATGAATGTTCATAATAATTTGGACATTGTGTCTTGGCTGGACACGCTCATTATATTACAGAAAACGCATGCTAATATCAGGAAGCACCAACACAAATAAACAGAACGATGCAAAATATCATTGAAGTTTGAGTGAAATATCATTCAGCACTCTTGACCACTTACTAGCCAATCAAATTTTAGGATCAAAAAGGCTGTATAGCATATTTGTAAAAGTATTTTGAATGGCATGATTGGATTTTAATTCAGGCGTCCATATGAAAGGAGCCAAAATGAATTCAGGTAAATGCTGTTCTAGAATAAGCAACTTTAGAGACACATCTGTGATGTATACAATCACATTTAATGTCCTTGTTTTGCAAGAAAGGCTAACATTTGAGAAAAGCTTGACCTTTCACAAGGAGGACTACATGAAGTTTTAAGGTTTATAGTTCTATGTGAAAAAACAATTACCTTGCCTAGATCAAACAGACTGAAATGTTCGCTTTGATTTAATGCTGCATGCTCACACAGGTTGGCAGAACCCACAATTTGTTTTGAAACTGGAAATGCAAATTCCTTGAGATTGCACAAAAAGGTTGTCTACAACAAGAACTGTAGATTTCTAAATCTCGTTGGAGTGAAATACAACAGCATTTAGGGTTTTCGTT
Organism: Danio rerio; assembly: GCF_052040795.2. Classification (NCBI taxonomy): domain Eukaryota; kingdom Metazoa; phylum Chordata; class Actinopteri; order Cypriniformes; family Danionidae; genus Danio; species Danio rerio. Next base: position 7,036,215 of record NC_141022.1, read on the forward strand.
GTCACGAACGTCTCTTTTAAAGGGCACCTATTTTACCCCCTTTTTAAGATTTAATATTAATATTATGGTTCTTCTGAGTGTGCCAGTTTAGGTTCAGTTCAAAACACAGTTTAGATTTTTTTTATTGTAATGTGTTAAAAAGTGTTATTTTGGGGGCGGGTACACAGCTCGTTGTTTTAGGGGCGTGTTGCTTCACATGAAAATTAGTTTCGACTTCCCGCCCAACTTAACAAGGGGGTGGAGCCAAGAGCTTCCCCGCTTTGTGTATGGCAACAGATAGGCAGACAGAGAGAAGCAACATGAGTGAGAGGATCAGCATTCAGCCGTACATGTACAACTTGGACACAGACCAAGCAGAGACTACTGTTGAGGAATCAATCATGTCCCAGAATATGTCAGAGTGATAGTTACAAAATCATTTGTGTCTTTGTATAGTTTTACAGCCACTATGTAACGATGCATGCGTGATCTGTATAGGGATGTAATGAATAACCGGTTTCACTATTAACATTGATTTAATTCATCACGGGTAATTAATCCTAAAGGTTTCTCAACACCGTGTTCCTGCATGGATCAAAACTGCGCAACTAAACAAAGTTATGCCAACTGTGTGCTAGTTTAAGGTTCCGAGGTTGTACACCGAGACTGATAACCATGCACACTGGATTAATTTCGACTGGGGCTATAACTAAGGCAAGTTCCTTATTTCCAATGGAGGGACGCGCATGCGAGGCAACGCGCTCACACTTTCCACCAAGTTGAGATGACAGGGAGCTTATTTGACCGCGGGAAATGCAAACAGCTAAAGTTTAAGGAAGGCGCAATGAAAAGTACATCGGTTTGCAAACCCACCTACAGTTACAAACAATGGCGCCGATGAGAGCGATAATGTGGTGAATGTTGATCCGCCAGCCGAGATCAATCAAGTGTTTTCAGAGAGAGTGCTGAAAGACTCGGTGGATCAGCTGTTTTTAATGGCCTGAAACTCGATACGTTGTACTGCGTGTTCAGCGCAAATGGCCGTTAAATGTAAAATCTCTGTTGCTCATTCATAGGAGGAGGATGAAGGCTCTTGTGTTGAACCCAATGAGCCTTACATCCAAAAAAAAAAAGCAAGGGTGTTCCTTTGGTGACATAGCTTTGACTCACACGCTGAAAAGGGCGGATGTGAAACAACAAACCAAGAATGTGGTAATGCGTGCCTGTCAATCAATATTAGTTGGCGGGGGGACTGCACTCCTACATCAAGTTGCGGTCGGTCTCAAAACCAATACAAATGGTCCACCGGTTTTAGGTTGTTAAATTAAAAAAAAAAAAAAAGAAAAAAAAAAAGAACTGGGTGTGTTTATATCACCCCAATTTGATAGTCTACACACTACACCTACACACATGTCAGTCCAAACTGCCTGAAAAGTAGATTTTTCACCATAGGTGCCCTTTAAGACCGAGAACAGAGTCAACAAAGACTAGACAAGCGCAAATCATTTCCTGTTTGTTGCCAAGTGAAAGGTCGAGAACAAAGTGCAAGCGTATCTACAGAGAACTTCAGGGCTTTAAAGCACTTTCAGTCGAGCAACCAAATTCCAATACGCCTTGTGCACTCATAAGCATTGTGCTGTTGATGTGGTTAATTCGCAGATAATGTTTTGATGCTCGTTAACATGTCTTTTACGTTCTTCAGGAGAGAAAGGCGATACTGGAGCGAGCGGGCTACCTGGGATTCCTGGAGTTACTGGGAAACAAGGAGAGAAAGGTGCATTTGTGATGAAAGATTTAACCCTGTATTTGATGCATCTTGTTATTGTTGCTATAATGTTTATCTTGTGCCTTTTTGAACACTTTCCTGATGGAGCCCTTATAAGGGTGATGATGATGCGGTTTCGCTATATTGTGTCATTTCTTACAAGTCACTAGCTGTACTGTCAGATATCGAAGTGTGTGATGTAGGATTGCCTTAAATGCTGTTTTATGCTTCGGTGTCGAGTGATCGGCGTGACCCACGGTGCCTGCCTTGCGCTTAGCCGTGCATTTATACTTCTGCGTGCTGTTTGTGTTGCTCTGCAATAACACTTCCAAAACGCTAGCTGGCAGTAGGTGTTCCACTGTGTCGAGTTTCTTCGCTGGTGTTTTTTTTTTTTTTTTTTTTTTGAAATGTACAAGTAGCTAAAGTGAGCTCATTCAGAGGCGTTCAACAACTTCAATCATAAGGTAAACACAAAACAAAAGTTTTCCTGGAGCTCCTTCACAGGACTCGACAGTTGTAAACACTTGCTCCAACAGGCTCGCGTGGCTCTCGATCCCATCCACACTGGTCACAGCTATCAAGCCGACCAATCACTGAGCTTGTGGTATGCGTTGTTGCGACATGTAGTTAGATTTTTTTAAGGCTTATATATACTTCTGCGTCAAGCGCACGCATCGGCGGAGCCTTCATGCAGCCCTCGCCATGGCTGACACCGATGTGCACCTTTTAAAAAATGTAACTACATAATAATAATAATAATTCGTTACATTTATATAGCGCTTTTCTGGGCACTCAAAGCGCTTTACACAATGGGGGGGAATCTCCTCATCCACCACCAGTGTGCAGCATCCACCTGGATGACGCGACGGCAGCCATTTTGCGCCAGACCGCACACCACACACCAGCTGATTGGTGGAGAGGAGACAGAGTGATGATATGCCAATCATGATATGGGGAGAGTTAGGAGGCCATGATGGACAGAGGCCAGTGGGCAGATTTGGCCAGGATGCCGGGGTTAAACCCCTACTCTTTTTCGAAGGACATCCTGGGATTTTTAACGACCACAGAGAGTCAGGACCTCGGTTTAACGTCTCATCCGAAAGACAGCGCTCACTGAGCAGTATAGAGTCCCCGTCACTATACTGGGGCATTAGGACCCACACAGACCGCAGGTTGGGCGCCCCCTGCTGGCCTCACTAACACTAACACTACACGTCACAACAACACATATCGCAAGCTCTCTGATTGGTCAGCTTGGTACCGGTGACAAGCGTCGGCAGCCCTGAGAACCGCGTGCCCGATTAAGAGTGTTTAAAAGTTTTGAGTCCTGTAAAGGAGCTCCAGATGGAAACTTTGTTTTGTGTTTACCTTATAATCAAAGTTATGGAACGTCAACTAGTTCCCGCCTCTAAATTAGCAAGTTTTAGCTACTTCTAGCATTCAAAAAATACAAAACACCAGCAAAGAAACTCGACACAGAAGAACATAAAAACCTACTGCCAGCTAGCATTACGGAAGTGCTATTTCAGAGCAACACAAACTGCACGCAGAATTACAAATGCACAACTGCGCACAAGGCAGGCGATGTGGGTTACACCGATCACTCGACGCAGAAGTAAAAATCAGCCTTAAGAGGTGCACGTCAGCCACAACGAGGGCTATGCAACTGCGCGAAGGCTGCGCCGGAGCATAGAGGTGTGCTTAAAGCAGAAGTATAAATTAGTTTCAAAAATAAATAAAAAAATGTAACTACTTACAGAAATTTACAGTAAACAGGATTTCTGCAGATATCATAATGTCAAATTTAAGACTTTTTAAGACCATTAATGATTAAATTTAAGACCTATATTGCAATATCAAAAACACGCGAGAGAAAATGTAAAATCACAAAATTAGAGGTAAAATAAATGCATTTATATTGAACAGTACTAAGTTAGGTTAGATGCATCATTGAACTACGAAAAACAAACAAACAAACATCTTAACGCTGACTTATACTTTCACCTGTCAAAGCATCGCACACCTCACGAAACGGACAAGGCTTTTATACTTGACGCGTTCGCTATTGAGATTTTCTTTTAAATGACAGGGGGCGGTCAAAAGAAACAGACAGTAAAATCAGATGAATAAAAAGAGAATTATTAATATCACTGAAAATATTTTTGGTGGCCTCTTATTTTGTTTTAACAAACTAATCTCTATTCAAACTTTTACAAAAACTTTCCTTCTGTCCCATGGCTGTTGCAATTTTTACCCAATAATTATTGGTCATCTGGTTCTCCCTATGATCACGCATGGATGGATCATAAAGATGTCGGTGCAGACGTACCTGTTTCAGACAAAATCTCTATAAAGTGTTTCATATTCAACTCAAATGAAATGCAGCGCCGCGCGAACTGTTCACCTCTCAAAAAATTTCATTAGCTCCGCTATGGCAGTATTTCACTGACAAATGTCGTGAGCGCAGTATTACAAGTCAAGAGCGCATTCATGTAATATAAGCGAGCGAATCTCATTGCCTGTGCACTGATTTCCTCTGTTTGTGGACAAAACTGCAAATTTTCTCACTCTCAAATATGCACTGCTCCCGCACAAATTTCCTTGCACGCTCACAGTACACTGTTCCCTCTTCCTTTCGTGCTTTTTGATATGATTTATAACAGTACACTATTAATTAACCATAACCTAAATTCTAAAATTGACTTACATATTATATTTTTATCCTAATAAACCATAACATTTTTGGCTGTATGTTATATGATGAGATATTTCCAGTTTCAAACACTTAAAGACACAGAGAATAGTTTTATATTAAAAAACATTTATTAAACATCCAAAAGGTGCACCATACTACTACTACTAATAATTTTCTTTAAATATAACTAATGCAAGCAGAAATGTAACTGTGATAGAAAATAGGGAAAAACTTGATAAGGTATTATAGCCTACTGTACTATTCACTCTTCAAATAAATCTCACTATCAATCCAATTTTATCATGGCAACTAAAATAAAGTTACCTAGCCTCTGCTGTACAGTGTTTTGTAAAATACAGTAAAGTACTTCAGTTAATCTGTTGTAATACTATAGTTGCTATGGTAACACAACAAGTATAATATAAACAAACTACCCAGTGCTGTAGTTTTTTTTTTTGTTTTTTTTTTTACAATATGGGGTATATTATTCCACAATTCACCACACTTTACTGTATTTCATTTTATCAGTTCACTATTCTTAATACTACAGTATGCTGAAGCATCTATGGAGAGCAAAAGCACAAAAAGAGGAGGAAACACTAGTCTTGTAATACTGCGCTTACGACATTTGTCAGTAAAATACTCCACCAGCCGAAATCATGTGGTGCGCGCCCACATTAAACCTCCACAAACACAGCGATGACGTCACATTCAGCGTGCACAATGAGATTGGCTATTGCAAGTTTACCTTTTTTTGTAGTTGTAATACCGCAAATTACATTTGGACTAGTGTAATAAAGAACTACAACATCACGAAAACCTAGCAACAACAACAAAAAAGAATTTTAATGACTATTAGATGTAGCGTTACATGGACATTGGAAAAATAAGACCTATGCTAAAATATTTAAGACCTACAACAGCGAATTTAGGACTTTTTAAGGCTTTAAATTTTGATTTTCAATTTTTAGACTTTAAGACCACGCAGAAACCCTGAGTTAAATAACAGAAATTTAAATTTAGATAAATTTCCGTAATTTAACGGCCGTTATTTTAGGTTTCTTCCCGGCACCCCAACTGCCGGAAATAAACCGTAAAATTTCAGATGGTGTACTGTCATCATGGCAAAGATAAAATAAATCAGCAATTAGAAAAGAGTTTTTAAAACTATTATGTCTCGCAATGTGTTGAAAAAAACTTTCCGTTAAAGAGAAATTGGGAAAAAATATACGGGAGGGCGAATAATTCTGAGCTGTATGTGTCTAGAAGCCTTTTTAGTGAGTCAAGATTGCTGAGAATGGGTCTTTCATTTCGAATTGCATTCAAGTTGATGTTAATGTGTGCAGGTGAATCAGGCCCTAAAGGAGACAAAGGAGATACTGGTTTCCCCGGGCTGAAAGGAGACCCAGGGGAGCGCGGAGAGCCTGGCTGGAATGGAACAAAGGGAGGGATGGGTGAGCCTGGCAAACAGGGATTGACTGGTCCTCCTGGACCAGATGGCATCAAGGGCGAGAAGGGCGACAAAGGAGACTGTCCATTTGGAGAGAAAGGCCAGAAAGGCAGTATAGGGGAACCAGGGCCTCAAGGGCCTAAAGGAGACCCGGGTGTGCCAGGAACAAATGGAACAGACGGGCTTCCTGGATCTAAAGGGCCAAAAGGAGATCCGGGACCTCTAAGCAAGCAAGGAGAGCCTGGTCCACCAGGCCCACAAGGACCACCAGGACAAAGGGGGATGCCGGGGATGAAAGGCACAAGAGGTTTAAAGGGAGCACGAGGAATTCGGGGATTCAAGGGCTTTAAAGGCGAACCTGCCGTTCAGAAGCGCTCTGCATTCAGTGTTGGTCTTTTCCCCAGCCGATCGTTCCCGCCACCAGGACTCCCCATCAGGTTCGACAAAATCATTTACAATGAGGAGGCTCACTGGGACCCCAATGCAAGTAAATTCAACTGCACTCACGGAGGAGTTTACGTCTTTTCATACTACATAACTGTACGTAATCGTCCCCTGCGTGCAGCCCTGGTGGTGAACGGCATTCGGAAACTGCGAACGCGTGACTCTCTTTACGGCCAGGACATTGACCAGGCCTCCAACATGGCCGTGCTCCGTCTGTCATCCGGAGACCAGGTTTGGCTGGAGACTCTGCGGGACTGGAACGGTGTGTACTCCAGCAGTGAGGACGACAGCACGTTCTCTGGATTCTTGCTCTATGCTGATGCCACCAAAGACTGATGGCCGGGAATCATGTTGACCTCTAGATGAACCAGTTTAAAGCTTTAGTCTTTCATAGAGGTGGAAGCTGCCTATTTTATATTAACTACTTGAACCTAATTATAGATTTGCATACTAACAGAGAATGTACAGCCACTAATTATTGTACTGCAGGTTTTGTTTTTGTTTACTAAAATAACTCTTTTTATAAACTGATTTGTGGCAGCTATTTATGTATCTGTTCACGTATTTATACGACGTACTTATGCAATTAATAAAGTAATGATTTACTTCAGTCTTGCTTTCTTAACCAAAGGTCACACGAGGGAAAACAAATAAACAAAAGACTATTTGATATTGTTAATTACATATTTTTATACACACCATTATATCTTTAACGTTTAAACTGTAAATTTATATAGATAGGAAAAATAAGTATGCAATATCCTGTACAATGCAGCAATGAATATTTGTACAGTTGAAGTCAGAATTATTAGCCCCTCTGAATTATTACCCCCGTTTATTTTTCCTCCCAATTTCTGTTTAACAGAGAGATTATTTCAACACATTTCTAATCATAATAGTTTTAATAACTCATTTCTAATCACTGATTTATTTTATCTTTGTCATGATGACAGTAAATAATATTTGACTAGATATTTTTCAAGACACTTCTGTACAGCTTAAAGTGACATTTAAAGGCTTAACTAGGTTAATTAGGCAGGTTAGGGTAATTAGGTAAGTTGTTTGTTCTGTAGACAATTGAAAAATTATATAGGGGCTAATAATTTTGACCTTAAAATGTTTTAGAAAAAATTAATAACTGCTTTTATTCTAGCCGAAATAAAACAAGTAAGACTTTCTCCAGAGAAAAAAATATTATCAGACACACTGTGAAAATTTCCTTGTTCTGTTAAAACATAATTTGGGAAATATTTAAAAAAGAAAAAAATTTAATGGGGGGCTAATAATTCTGACTTCAACTATATATAAAGCTGAAGGCATTATTATAAGCGGGTTCTAATAATTTTTATTAGTTTAAGAATATTTCTAGTGCTGTTTAATAGAGTACATTTTTTATCCAACATTAAAACATTATTTTAATCATTTTAAATAATAATTGTAATAATTTATTGTGTCATTGCTATGATGACAGTATAGTACGGTACATTTACAAGTCATTTGGCAAGATACAAGTATTCAGCTTAACTAGGTTAATTAGGTTAACCAGGCAAGTTAGTTTAGTTCTAATAACATTGACCTTAATAACTATTTTAAATTTGAAATTTCTAAAACTAAATCAAACTACTCCAGTCAAAGTAAAATAAGACTCTCAAAAAAAAAAGAAAAAAAACACAGGACAATGTGCAAACAAGGAGTAATACAGAATATATATATATATATATATATATATATATATATATATATATATATATACACACACACACACGCACGCACACACGCGAGCACATACACAACCTGACAAAAGTCTTTTCGCCTCTCCAAGTTTGAGGAAAAAAATAATACCTTGACTTCTAGTTGATCATTTGGTATCAGAAGTGGCTTATATGAACGGCAACAGCCTCTAGATTACACTTATTTATCAAAATTAAATATTATCATGTCTTGATTATTAATTATTTAATTAGGACAGTAAGGTCTGACTTTGCTAAGACAAAAGTCTTGTCACTTATCAGAAACAACGTCCAGTATAAAATATAAAGTCATGGTGCAGTGGAAAAAGATTTAACATTGTGTTTGACTCCCATCAGCTTGGAGGACTGCATCCATACATCTCTGCAATGACTCAAATCACTTATTAATAAAGTCATCTGGAACGGCAAAGCAAGCGATCTTGCAGGACTCCCAGAGCTCATCAAGATTATTTGGATTCATCTTCAGTGTCTCCTTCTTCATCTTACACCAGACACGCTCAATAATATTCATGTCTGGTGACTGGGCTGGCCAATCCTAGAGCACCTTGCCCATCTTTGCTTTCAGGAACTTTGATGTGGAGGCTGAAGTATGAGAAGGAGCGCTATCCTGCTGAAGAATTGACACTCTCCTGTGGTTTGTAATGTAATGGGCAGCACAAATGTCTTGATACCTCAGGCTGTTGATGTTGCCGTCCACTCTGCAGATCTCTTGCACGTCCCCATACTGAATGTCACCTCAAACCATGACTTTTCCTTCACCAAACGACTGATTTCTGTGAGAATCTTGGGTCCATGCGGGTTCCAGTAGATCTTCTGCAGTATTTGTGATGATTGAGATGCAGCTCAACAGATCTACCTTCTGCTACTTTTCCATTTGATCAATTAAAAGTCATTATTTGTTGATCTTACAACTGGGATTGGCAACAATAATTTTGTCATGTAGTTATAGATATATTCAGTTTTAAATGCGTTCATTTATTTTCCTTCGTCCAAGTCCCTTATTATTAGGCGTCGCCACAGTGGAATGAACCACCAACTATTCCGGCATAAGTTTGACGCAGCGAATGCCCTTCCAGCCACAACCCAGTGCTAGAAAACTTTTTTTTTATTAATTTCAGTTATATTATTGACAAATCTGCAAATGTTTATTTGATTTATTTACAATACAGTTTGTATTTTCTTTTTAGTAGATGTATTATACGAGACAGGGGCGCCCCCAAGGGGTGGCCTTGTGTAAACTCTGGCCACCCCTGTGGCCACCCCATTATGATAGTTGCCGATATTATTAATTTAAATGCATTTACTTAAATTCACAATACTTCAATAAATAAATGAATAAATAAAATGCAGCCTAAATTATTGTGGATTGATCAGCGCCACTGACGAAGCAGATTCACTGAGATTGCACACTTTTTATTAAGAAATTATTATTTTTGAAATGAAAAAGTTGTGTTTTATCTTATTAAAAACCACAAATCCAAAATAAATAAATAAATGCATTTTGAAATCTGCTTTTCAAAATCTAGTTTACTTAGCAACTACAATATTTTGCTGGTTGACTTAAAAGGGCCAAAAATCCTAATGATTTTGTGGGTGTATTTTGCAAATAGGTACAGGAATATGTATTAACATTGTGGTTCACAAAGTAGCATGGATAAATTATATTGGGGTATGTATAGTAAGCGTGTGTACATACTGTAGTAATGCCTTTTGTACAGTTTGTTCATTTGTTTGGTTTATTAATTCATTCATTAACCTTCATTAATGTTAGACATGGCATATATTGTATGTTGTACAAGAATTAACTTACCTGAAAGAGGTTTTAGACTAAATATTGATTTTTATTTGGTTTGCACTTGTACTTGCAGGAATAAATTACAATATTTCAAGAGTAATTATTGGATTTCATTAAAACTACATTATTTATTTTACCAAAAACAAAAATATAACATTACTCCTTATTTACAATATATACACAATTCATAATTTTTTGTGTGCCACCCCAAAATTTGTTGTGGCCTTACTTGGCCACCCCTAAGAAATTTTTCTGGGGGCGCCACTGATACGAGAGACTTGCAGTTTTTAATGTTTTAAGATTTTAGCTACTAAACTCCCAAAATCATTCTAAATGTCCACACAGATTCAGTCTGGCCTTGCTCATGGGGTACAATGAACAAAGAATGAGCAATGAACAGACACCAAAAAACAAAACAAAAAAAAACAGACTATCACAAAAACCACAAGTATATCCGTCAAGAGGATCTCCCCCAAAAATGACAACATGGCCAGGAACAGCAAGCCAAATCAGTGATGAGGAACTGGATGGACAATCTAGCAGATGCTTATCACTACTGAACTACAACTGTAGTACTGCAAACAAGCGTGACTGCATGTCATAAGCTTCACCGGGAAACCGCAATTACAGCAGTATTTGCATTCAGAGGCCACATGAACTCAATGTCAATGCTTAAACTTGTTCTAAGCACAAAAACAGCAACCTCAGGCAATGACTAACAAGTAAATGACCGGTTGGATCAGGCCCGTGTAGAGACTGTCTTAAGGGCATGTGCAGGATAAATTTTTTGAAGGGGGGGGTTTGTTGTTGTCGCGCGCGTACTGAAGAGCGATGTTGTCGCGCGCGTATTGTAAAACCCGGGGGTGGGGTTTGTGCGTACTCAACAGCGGTGTTGTCGCGTGGCTACTGAAGGGCGGAATGTGTCGCCGGGGCACTTTTGATCATTTTGGAAGGGCACTTTCTATCCAAAACTAAAAAGGGCATGTGCACTGCACAAGTTGAGCCCTATGTGTGCACGTGCCTGGGTTGGATCATCAGTAGTGTGATTTCTTTCAACATTTTTCAACCTAGGGCTGGGCAATAAAATCTGTATCGATATTGACATTGGTGTTCAGTCAAGAAATATCGATACAGATTTTATTGCCCAGCCCTAGGTTGAAAAATGTTGAAAAAAAAAAAAGATTCTATGTGAAGGCTATAGTTTTATTATAATGTGGCTGCTGAGCGGGTGCTTTAGAAGGAATGCTAATAAGCTTGGGTGTAAGTTTGTCATTTCCAATGAAGGCATGCAGCTTGCATGTGCATGTGAACCGCCCCCATTTTCCAGGCACACCTAGTTGAAAAATATCTGAACTTTTCCGAATGCCAAGCGCAATGATTTATGTAATTGGAGCTAACCAATCTGCTTCAAACTTTCAATGGAATATACACATTTCAGTAATAATTACCTCAGACAAACACAGCGCACCCAAACACTGCAGTGCTTTTTACTGTTCTCCATAAATTTGTATCGGAGCTGCAGCAATGGATTTCCGTTTGTCATCCTCTGAGAAAACACTTGATGGTCACCTAGTAACGAGAGACACCAGGGGATCATGAGCGGAAAGTCCATAGTAATTAGTCAAGGAATCCATGCGCACGCTTGTCACTCCAGGTCAGAATGACAACACATGTGAAAATGAGTGCAGTTCAGCAGCAGTGAGGAGATTGTAAATAAAAAAGGATGTCAGGTTGTGGGCAGAGTGGCTTTTGGGTTTCTTTTCTTGTGCATCCCAGCCACTAGCAACCCATCTGAAAGCATAGGGGTAATGTAGTCATTCAACTTCATAATTTGTAATGTTGCAGTATGTTTTTAAATACTGATGGTTGGTTCCTTTACTTGAGAGCTGAAATTTGATTCTTATCATTTGTGTTGTTGACAGAGTATGAGGTTTACTGTATCATTATTATTCGCACCTTACCATTGCACACACTTTGTAAACTTTTATATATCAAGTTTAAGAGTCTCTTTAACACTTGTGTTTATTTTATTATTATCAGATATTTTGCTTAAATATTTTTGTTTTTGACTTAATCTCCCTAAATGTATTGTTAAAAAATATTCATTAATTATCGATCCCGAATAATATGAAACACGATATTGTGATGTATTTTTTTGGCAATATCGCCTAGCCCTAATTCAACCTTTCATGTTCTGTTAACCCATTAACAGCACACAATGGATCAAACCAAATCAAGCCACAGATGCTTTTTTTTTAGTTTGAACTAGGAAACAACTGAATTTATTTTTTTAAACACCCAATGGAAAAAATAAAACAGTGAAAGATTGAAAATTGTTATTAAAACACTAACATTAAACAATCACCAGTCAATAAATGACGTATTTAACCAAATATAAACGCAAATAACATTGCAATCGCATTGATATAAGAAAATATAAAAACTACTATATTAGGAAAATGTAAAGTGCTAAACAGGATGTGACATTTTGGTTTTTAATAACTATTTAGACTAGAAACAAACACTTTAAAATGACACATTTGGAAAAGAAACACCTGTAAACATTTTTGCAATAGAGATCTATAAAGTGCATCTATAGAGATCTAAACCACATTCTGAAAACATTTGTTTTATTAGTGCTGTTTAACAATTAATAATACCTAAATCACATACAAAATAAAAGTCTGCATCTGTGTGTGTATGTATATATATATATATATATATATATATATATACACACACATACACACACATACACATATGCACACATATATATGTATGTATATATATGTATAAACACACACACACACACACACACACTCACATATATATGTATAAATAAATGTGCACACATTCATGTATATGAAGTATATTTATGTTTATACAAACAAATAAATACATACATATACGTAAATATTTTTAACTACATATACGTATGCACATTTATATATACATAACCAGTATATGGAGCCATATAATGTAAACACAAACATAATATTTTGTACGCAATTACTCGGTGTTAATCGTTAAACAGCACTAAAGCATACTTGAATTAAAATTCTGGATTAATACAAAAGCCTGCCTCTTATATCAAAGGTAATATGAATATGCAGCCTTCATAACAGAGCCTTGATGTCGCTTTGGGTTGTTTGTGTGTGTGTGCGCGTTATTGGGTTTGCCTCATACAAATCAGATGGTCAGAAACATCACTCTGGGTTCCTCTGGCTAAAAGGAAGAGCAGAATGGCCACGTTCTGGGTCGTTCAGTCGCAGGACGCGGATCAGGCTGTTTATTGGAAGTGAACTGGAAAAAAGAAATGGAAAAACTCTTTTATTAGGAGTCAAAGAACATTTATCTTCATTCTTGGACATGAAACATATGAGCAACTCCAGGCAAATGTCAACCTTGAGGTGAGCATAATAGTGAAACCCTTTCTAGGTTTTTTGTTTAGGCTTGTGCTTTACAGTACTGCAGAAATACTCAAAAAAGTGTGCGAATCGCGCCACAGCATGTCTATTCACATCTTTGTATTTAATTAACAAGTAAATCACTCACGCTTGTTGCTTCATCTTTGTCTATTACAAGCACAAATGAGCTCCTTTATTAACGCGTGTTTCATGAATCTTCTAATATTCGAATCTGTGTAGTGTAAATTTCCATAAGCTTTACCTCATGTTCTGTGGTGTAAGGAAAATGAACTGTCTGTAGCGCTGGCTGGCTGCGATCTTCAGCATCATGTCCATAGAAATCCTCCGGTTCACCATGTCCTGGAAGAAACGCACACTTTAGTCACCTGATTCTCGTTAGTAGCCATGACAAACACATTTTTGTATTCCCACAATGCTCTCGACTCTTAAACGGATGGTTCACCCAAAAATGAAAATGACTCCTGATTTGCTCGGCCACATGTTTTTCAAAACAAGAGTTTCTTTCTCCTGTTTATCAACAAATAGGATTTTTTTTTTTAGGAATGCTGGAATGCAGACAGTTGGCTGCAGCCATTAACTTCCATAGTAGGATATCAACAATATAGAAGTCTGTGTTTTCGATAGGGTTTCAGTCAAACAGTTGTAGTTAACAATCGTTTGACTACAAACCCTATCGAAAACATCTTTTGTGTTCAACAGAGTAAATTCTGATTGAAATTCTGATTCTAATTAAGGCCCCGTTTACACTAATGCGCTTTCGTATTAAAACTAATAAGTTTTGCTACAGTTACGCCATCCGTCCACACTACGCCGGAGTTTTCGAGCGCCGAAAACAGAGCGTTTTGAAAACGCTGGAGAGGCCGTTTTCATTCGAAAACACTGCTGCTCCCTCCAGTGTGGATGGGGGAAAACGGAGACATCTGAAAACGGAAGCAGGGCTGCAGACATTCGCCTCTCTGATTGGGGCTTTTCCTCAATATTAAGTAGCCTACACACAGTTAAAGTTCTGCATCCTCTCCTTCTAAGTTCAGACTTCGCAAATTTAATATGGAAAACAGACTCCCGAGAACATGTTGGGTAAATCATCGAAGGGAACAGTGTACTTTATAACCTCATTCACATCACCCTGGCTACGTACGTTGTTTCACTTTCTTAACAATAAAATGAAAACATGATTTAAGGAACTGCTAGTTTCATTTTGATATTACCAACTTAACAGTCAGCAGAAATGTTGAGGCGTCGTGCTGCATATATGAGCGTCATCTTTATTGTATGCATATTTATAACAAAACTTAGCCATTAACATCACTGCCTTCTTTCTTTCTCAGTAAAAATTCGAAACATACCCTCTCTTTTGCTGAAAATCTAATTTAATAATCAATAATGGCCATTATAAAATTATAATGTACAATAAGTTTATACATTTTTATACATTATGGGTAGGGCCACCTGGAATCTGCGCGTGCAGATTTTTAGCCCATCATTAACTCTGTTTATTTACTTGAGTAAATGTGTGTAAATCTATATTTATTCAGTTTTTTTTATTAATTTCAGTAATATTATTGACTAATGTGAAAATGTTCATCTGATTTATGTACAATGCAGTTTGTACAGTAATATTTTCTGTCTTTTTCTAGAGATATTATATGACAAACTTGCTTTATTTACCAAATAAAGTGAATCTAATTGGGTTTGCATTTTAAACATTAAATAAAAGTTATAGATAAAATATTATTTTTTATTTCATATATTAAGGTTTTAGTTATGATACTCCCCAAAAAATTCCGCAGTTATTCGCAGACTTTTACCAAAATTCTCTGCAGAAATAGCAAAAACCGTTCGCAGACTCCGTCAGGCCCTAATTATGGGAAATAAAGGCAAGCAATCAGTCAATATACAGAATGTACATGGTTACATTAACTATTAACTAATATCAAAGCTCAGCCAAAACATGTTACCTGAGAACAATAATAGATGTAAAAGACCAAAGTCAGGGAATATGTCTTTAGATAAAGACAACAAGATAAATTAAATATCATGTTTAACAAATATAGTGAGATTAGATCTAGCGGTAGATCCTGGCTAGATATGCTACAGCGCATGCCAGTGTGTGTGTGTGTCACGTGATGTGTGTTTTCATTGGTGTGGTGTAGATGGAGAGTTGTTCAGAAATGCTGGGTGAAACGCTAGTGTGGACGTGGATCGTTTTCATTCTAAAATGCCGTTTTAAAACTAAAACGTAATAGTGTAAACGGGGCCTAAGTAAATATATAGATTGATGGCTTTGTTCTAAATCTAAGCTTAAAACGGTTATAATGTTGCATTTTTTTCTTAAAGGGCTATGAAACCCCCATGTCTCAGCAGGTTGTTTTCACACCTCTAGTTTAAAAAAATTCAGGAAAGTGGGTGTGTCCAGCTTTGTTACTGTGTTTCCACGACCCACAGTATTTAGCCGTTAATGAAGGGTCGTTTGTGTTTGTTTCCATGAACCACGGGGTTTGTTGCATGTTTTCCCCATCAATGTTGTCAGGGGCGATACAACAAAGCTGTTTATGTGCAGCAAGCATTTTTGTCAGGAGAGCAGTACGAGACTTGGAAAATGGCAGACTTTGTCTTTTATCAGGAGTTCGTTCCCATTTCGACACATCGCCGTGCTGCTGTGTTCGCCTAAATCCTCTAGATTACCAGCAGTGCTAATGGTTAAAATAGACAGGGCAAGAGACCTGCTGCACTGAGCCTGCATTCAAACCTATGATTCAGACCCGGAGATTGAGGGAGAAGTCCTCATTTATAGTGTTTATATGAACACGATTATCTTTATAATGATATAAATTGTGGTTATCTGTATATCAAATTACGAATAACAAATGTAGCATTTAAATTACTGTTTATTTCTTTGCATTTTAACTTTGTAAACTATTAAATCATGGGTCATCAATTTTGTGAGCCGACTGACAACCAGTTGTTCGCTCCCCTCCTCGCCTCCTCCACTGGCCACGCCCACCCCTGCCCTTTGCTCGGAGCTCCACGCCCATAATGATGCATCTTTTGAAAAAAATCTAAGGTGAACCTGAACTGAAAGTGGGGGGTGTCATGGCTCTTTAACACACCTGATTCAGATCATCAGCTCGTTAAAGGAGAGATTCCTGAACTGATCCTTGTGTGTCGAGTAAGTGAGACATACAAAATGTGCAGGATGGGGGGTCTGGAATTGAGAACCACTGTTCTAAAGAATACAAGTCTTCACACAATACACACTTGCTGTGCGAGATACAGTCTAACCAGGTTATTTTTGTTTTTTTGTACCATATAGACATCAAACTCATCCAAGGCACGGAAAGGAACTTCAGCAATTTCCCACAGTGACAGGACGAAGCACACGGTGGAAAACGAACGCTCTCCTCCAGATAGCGAACGCATGTCACTCAGATCAGCCTTCCCACCCTCTCCTGGCTGAACCTGAAGGGAAAAAAACACATAATCATCATCACGAAAAAAAAAAAAGCATTGTGTCAAGGGTGCAAAAAGACCACAATTTATAATTATAAAATATGATTGTAAATTCACCCAAAAATTTAAAATCTGTCATCATTTACTCACCCTTCATTTTCTCAAAATATATTTAAGTTTCAAATTTGAGAATTTGGGATGATTTTAAGGGCTCAAGCCATTTTAAGGATCTGCTATCAGTTCTGGAGAATTATTGCTGAATAAACTTTATTTAAAGCAGGGGTTCCCAAGCTTTTCTGCCTGCGACCCCCAAAATGACCCCCAATATCCTCTGAGGTGGTTATAAATACAAAAACCTTGCATGTGATGGCGCACACACACCAATAGACCCAAGTCTATTCTTCGTTTAATTTTTTAATGTATGCAAGTGCTGTAAATGGGCCAGAAAGTTTAACCTGGTGTTATAAAATCAATCTGCCGCATATGACACTATTGCTGCATCTTTAATATAATGTAATCACCCCAGGGGTCGCAATCCAACAGAACTAGTAACTATAAGCTACTATAGTAACTATAAAGTATATAGTAACTATAAACAACTATTTTTTCTCTTCAGTAGGTTATGGATAAAAGATGGTAATTCTTATGGTTTAATAAAAATAAATAGATTTTTTGGAAATCACCAGGCGACCGCCCCCGCCCCCTTCATTATCATGCGACCCTCGGGGGCTCCCAACCCCCACTTTGAGAAGCACGTATTTATAGTAGCATAATTTAACTGACCAACCTTTTCTAATTTGCGATATTTGATATTTATCCGCACAGTTAACAATCTCACATGAGAAATGCTTGTGTTTCCGGCGAGCGTGTCATGTATAAAAGCCTTCACAGTTCTCGGGATATTGAGGGCAATCCTAGTATTTTTTTTCAACTGAAAGGAGCATAATAAAGAGATCCCGACTTCTGTCAGAAAATGTTGATTTTTCTTCAGAAGAATGGTTAAAAACCATTCACTCTTCACACTTAAATCATTGTACATTCTTTTACAGGAAAAAAATATTTATTTTAACAATTATACGTTTCATTTCATTTTACATTAAAAACTTAATAATAAAATAAAGTGTTTTTAATTCTATTTAAGTTGTATTTTGCTTTTTTTCATAAAAAAAAACACTACAAAAAGTACCGATAAGAGAACCATTAAAGTACCGAACCGATAAGTGGTATCAATAAAAGTAGTAATACCAATAAAACCTTAACGATACCCATCCCTAGTTACAACATCTATTCTAAAACACCAACCCCAAAGACATTCAGGATATTAAAAGATTTAAATATAATAATGCATCTACACATAACACATTTAAGTCATGGAGAAAAAAGCTACTTCAGTGATGAATCCTTACTGATATGGAGAGAATCTCATTCTTGTGGTCAAAGATCATCTTCCCTTTATATCCTCTCTGAGACAGCATCGAGTGAAAGTTGTATTTGCAGCGTACAGATAGATACCTGAAAACACAAACAAACACACCTTGATAGCCAAAAAAAATGATGGAAACCTGTTACCCATAGTTGTTTATCCCACTATGGAAGTCAATGGTTACAGGTTTTCAGGAAGTAAATTAAATAAGTAAAACTTTAGTTTTGGGTGAACTATTGCTTTAACATAAGCATTTAATGACTCTAAATTTAGTGTATTAGCATTAAAGTGGACCTATTATGCTTAAATCACTTTTATAAGGGATTTACACAAAGTTGTGTAGCAACAGTGTGTGAATACATCCAGTCTCTAATGGTAAAAGTTAATTAATTCTAGCTTTTATAATCACACTTAATAAAAAAAGTCTGCAGAAACACTGATTGACATTCTCCCTTTGTACGTGTCATCAGAGGGAAAAGCCCCACCCATTAGTGACAATCTCTACCTCAGGGGTGCTCAATCCTGTTCCTGGAGATCTACCTTCCTGTACAGTTTAGCTCCTACCCTGATCAAACCCACCTGAACCAATTAATTAGGACCTGAAATCCACTTGATAATTACAGACAGGTGTGTTTGATAAGGGTTGCAACTGAAATCTGCAGGAAGGTAGATCTCAAGGAACAGGATTGAGCACCCCTGCTCTACCTTATTAGCATAGATAGCCCTAAGTGAAAAGCAGCCATCCGCTAGTTTTTACACTGTACCTGTTGAAGATAAAAGCCCCTTTCACACAGTGATACCGGTAAATATATGGAAAATTTCCGGAACGACTTTACCGGTAAATTCAAAAAAGTGCTGTTCACTCAGGCGAGAACGTAACGGAAATTTTCCAGAAAAGAGCATTCACACATCCATTCCAAAATACCGGTAAATTCTGACATCATTAACCAGAAATGAGCTCTAAAT
The DNA here is from genome assembly GCF_052040795.2 of Danio rerio. Classification (NCBI taxonomy): domain Eukaryota; kingdom Metazoa; phylum Chordata; class Actinopteri; order Cypriniformes; family Danionidae; genus Danio; species Danio rerio. The sequence goes on from NC_141022.1 coordinate 7,055,361, forward strand.
GGCTGCGCTTGTATTTGTAAACATTTGACTGCATCACAAACTCTGTGGATGGATCAGTATTGTGAACAACTTCGATGAAAACATATAGAGAAACACTTTCGCATGTCGAGATTTACATGATATGCGTGTGTGCTGGCGCTCATGGGCTGTTTCACGGGCACATGCAAAGCTTGAAAGTAAACAAACAACGGCTTACCATAAGCATCTTATCGATAATTAATTACACGGTTGGCATTAAGATGAACATATAAGCATTATCTGACTAATTTCTAGCAGCTAAATGTGTCTGAAAAAATATTTAAAGGCTTTTATTCTCATAAACCGTGCGGACGTGAATGCGTCTGACTGTTCTGATTGGCTAAAGCAGACGTCTCACGTCAGCACGTTCTAGACGTGCACGCACTCTTTCAGGGAATCTTCCTTCTGCGTTCACACAGCGCAGCATTCCGGCAAATTACCAGTAATGTTACAACTTCTCTTTCCGGAAAATAGCCAGAACAAATTTACCGGTATTTTCAAAAAGGGCCTGTTCACACATACACACCATTCCGGAAAATTGGCGGTAATTTTCCGGAAAGGTGTGTATGTGTGAAAGGGGCTAATGTCAGCGACTAAGAGGTCTTATGAATGTCGAGTTTTAGAACGCAGAAAGGCATTTGTAGCTCCGCCCTCTTTTGAAAATGGGGACAGGGAGAACAATCTCATATGAATGTAAAGCAACAGTCACCAGAAGCTGCTGCGGATTTTAAATTCAGTGTAAGATATTTCCCACTGAAGTGAATACTGAGGTAGGGTTTTATTCTTGCACTCCTCCTCTCATCTTTCACTCACAAAAACTATTGTTTGGAGGGGTGTGGCTAAACTTTTTTTTCACCCAATCCAAACAAACTGACGTCGTCAGTGAGTTAACTAACATTTATCAGAACCAGACAATCCTGTAACGAAGAATAAAACTTACATTCTCATTTCAGCGTAAACGTTGTGCCTGGTGGTCATGATCTTAGATAACTGATGGATGAACGCATCCAGACCCTTCACCTGGCGGGATATTTTACCAAACTTCTCCCTCGCCTCATGGTACTCTCTAGAGGCAAAGAAATGAAAACATCAAAAGTGCAACATCATAACAAATACACCACACTTTATGAATATGCAGGGTAAAACACCTCAAAAAAACCATTACATGTGTTACTGATTACATGAGATAAAATGTATCTTTTCTATGTTAAAAGGAGTTTTTATCTGACCATCTGAGACAGCAACACATAATATTTCTAATTTAGAAACCGTTTCTAGTTCTGCAAAGTTGCAGCAAAACTAATACTTACGTGCTTTGTTCAGTGTCAAATGCTACCAATGTGAGTTTAAACACCATTTATTGTGACATTTATTGCCATGCTATTAAAAGAAGCAGCAGATTCACCTTAGATCTTGAAAAACAACAACTAGCAAAGGGTTTGAAAATGAGTCATTCTGCTGCTTTTCATTAAGACTACTACTACATAAACAACTATTACTTCAACCATTACTACTATTACTACTACCACCACCACCACCACCACCACTACAACTGCTAGCACTACAACAACAACTTCTTCTTCTACTACTACTTCAACCATTACTACTTCTATTACTTCAACAACAACTACTACTACCACTAGCACCGCCACTACTACTGCTAGCATTACAATTACAACTACTTCTACTACAACAACTTAACTACTACTTCAACCATTACTATTTCTATTACTTCAACAACAACAATTACTACTACCACTAGCACCGCCACTACTACTGCTAGCATTACAATTACAACTTTCTCTACTACTACAACTTAACTACTACTTCAACCATCACTACTACTACGACTTCAACAACTACTTCTACTACTATGAAGACTACTACTACTGCTAGCACTACAATTACAACAACTACAACTTCTTTTTCTACTACTACTTCAACCATTACTATTTCTATTACTTCAACAACAACAACTACTACTACCACTAGCACCGCCACTACTACTGCTAGCATTACAATTACAACTACAACTTCTACTACTACAACTTAAACAACTACTACTTCAACCATCACTGCTACTACGACTTCAACAACAACTAGTTCTACGACGACGACAACTACTGCTAGCCCTACAATTACAACTACAACTTCTTTTTCTACTACTACTTCAACCATTACTATTTCTATTACTTCAACAACAACAACTACTACTACCACTAGCACCGCCACTACTACTGCTAGCATTACAATTACAACTTCTACTACTACAACTTAACTACTACTTCAACCATCACTACTACTACGACTTCAACAACAATTACTTCTACTACGACGATGACTACTACTACTGCTAGAACTATAATTACAACAACTACAACTTCTTTTTCTACTACTTCAACCATTACTATTTATATTACTTTAACAACAACAACTACTACTACCACTAGCAACGCCACTACTACTGCTAGCATTACAATTACAACATCAAACTTCTACTACTACAACTTAAACAACTACTACTTCAACCATCACTACTACTACGACTTCAACAACAACTACTTCTACTACGACGATGACTACTACTACTGCTAGCACTACAATTACAACAACTACAACTTCTTTTTCTACTACTTCAACAACAACTAACACCACCACCACTATTACTGTTAGCACTACAGCTACAACAACTACAACTTGTTCTTCTTCACCGACTACTTCAACCATTACTACTTCTATTACTTCAACCAGAACAACTGCTACTACTACCACCACCACTACTAATGCTAGCACTACAACTACAACTTCTTTTTCTACTACTACTTCAACCATTACTACTACTTTTACTTCAACAACAACTACTACCACCACAACTATTACTGTTAGCACAACAGCTACAACAACTACAACTTGTCCTCCTTCTACGACTACTTCGACCATTACTACTTCTATTACATCAACAACAACTGCTACTACTACCACCACCGCCACTACTACTGCTAGCATTACAATCACAACAACTAAAACTTCTTCTACTATTACTTCAACCATTACTACTACCACAAAAAACAATGCCACTACTACAGCTAGCCCTACAACCACTACAAATACTACTTCTACCATTACTACTACGACTTTAACAACAACTACTACCACCACCACCACGACTACTACTGCTAGCACTACAACAACTACAACTTCTTTTTCTACTACTACTACTTAAACAACTAGTACTTCAACCATTAATACTACTATTACTTCAACAACAACAACTACTACTACCACAACCACCGCCACAACTACAGTTAGCACAACAGCTCCAACAACTACAACTTCTTCTTCTACTACTACAACCACAACCAACACCGCCACTACTACTGCTACTACTACTACTTCAACCATTACTACTTCTACTACTACTACTACCAGGGATGGGCAGTATTATTAATACATGTATTACAAATTACACAATACTATTTTGTATTTGAACTTAATAGGGTTTATGAAAATGGGTTAATGTTTTGTGATGAACAAAACATTATGAAATGGGTAATGTTTACTCATGAACTCACGGAGACTGAGACGGAGAAAATAAAAGCACATGTGCAGGAAAAATCAAAACATTATCTTTAAAATAACAACTTGTATTGAAAATGTTGACAGAGGTTTGTGATAAACGAATTACAGAGGAGCATTAATTAAATGTTTATTTTGTGTGGACCAATCGATTCGATGTATAGGCCTGCTATGTTGACTATTTCTATTTGTCGGGAGAAAAAAAACTTAATCTGAAAAAACAGTCTATGCTGGTTATTTAAAAATGATTCAGTCAGTGTTTTCGCAGCCTAATATTTCTGTAGCCTAATCTAAATTTGTAATTTAAGGGAAAATATTGAGGGCGGCCCTACTATTTTATTATGTTTATTTAGTAGACATATATTCTGTTTTTGTTGTTGGAAACGCTGCAGGTGTGTGAAAATTCTGTTGTTCGCACATCTTAAAATAAATCAATCATAGATATATACATTAGATGTCGCCTGGCCTATTGTTGTCTATTGGACGGAATATGTGAATAGCGCCGCCATCTTGGTACAGGGTAGCACTCCTTTGAAATGAATGCGGGACCAAGGTAGAGTGGAGGACTGTGGCCATCCAAAGCCAGAGTGATACACATATACACATATATCTACGATCGGGAGTTTTCCTGGATGTTAGTATGTAATTTTTTTTTCTAATTACGAAAATTATAATTTTACATCACTTTTCTACATTGATGGATCAGTGATCGCACGGGTTTTCCTGACAAAAAGCTTGTGTTTGTGTGTACAGAAATGTACTATCCACCCTCCTTGTTAAATTTGATCTTATCATGTCTTATCATGTCCTGAAACACAGCTCCTCTCCTGCTTTCACTTCTCATACTGACGGAGGGAGCGATTCGTTTGTGAATGAATCCCCCGAACGACTCTTTCACTAGCTGACAGTAATAAGTTTATGGCACCGCAGCATCTCGTTGTCATTTTTCTTTTGCAATGTTTTTCTGATTTTATTCAACAAAACTAGCATAAGGCGAGTGTTTAGTGCGAGTTGGAGCTGCTATGCCTTATGGTGAATGCAGTAAGTGACTGTCATCATCAATAACGTTACCTGATTATCACAAAAGTTCATAACATACAAAAACAGAAAAAAAACTTAATTATACCAATGAAATGTTCTGCCTTTGTGCTTTGTTTTCTTTGTTTGCTCGTTACTACACCCGTAGACAGCGGTAAAGTTCAGCATCTTCACGTAATAACACTGTCTTGTCTAGTGCGGTTGAATGACATTTTGTAATGGGAGCACTGTACCAATGTGGCGGCGCTAATGACGCATGCTCAGGGTCCCTATGCGATATCTAGTGTATATATCTATGTAAATCAATATTTAAAAATGCAATATTTTACGCATCCGACAAAAAACAGACATGTCAAATAATTATTTTTAAAATAAATGATAATTTAATATTCTGATCGGTTAACAGTTAATATATGATAATGTGGTTGTCTGTTGGGAAGCATCCCTAGTTTGTGTCTATTGAACCAGTCGGAAACTATATATATATATATATATATATATATATATATATATATTGGCCTTTGAATGGCTGGTCATTCTAAAAAAAATTTAATTGCACAATTGAGAAATTTGGTCGCACATACAACCCAATTGGTCGCACTCTAGAGCCCTGTTTGTGTAAATCTATTTATTAAATGTGCTAAATAATTCCTAAACCATTAACCATTGCATTATAGATGTTGTGTTCAGGCATTCATAAAATCTAAAATAAACATAAATAACTTAAAATGGGATGGACAGAGCTGCAGGATGAGTAAATTGACTGCAAACTTATTTTTTATTAGCTTTAATAATCCTGGAACTTTTTTTCTAGATATTACACACAATTACTAGTTTCTTTAATTAGACTTTTGGGTGAAACACCATCAGCTCACATTCTTTTGAAATACTTCGTGAAGCTTGTAAATGTACCTGACGATGGTGTCTCTGTGTCCCTGTTGGTCCTGCTGTGTATTGATCTTGCTTTTCAGTCGGTTGATCTCGCTGTCCAAACTCTTCGCCGTTCTCCTCACATCCGAGCGCTCTGGGCAGATTTCTGAGGCCTTTGCAATTGCAGCCTGTAAAAAAATAAAATAAAAATAAAAATAATAATAATAAAAAACACACTATTCTTTTCATATTTAAAACTATTTAAAACATATTTTTTTTTACCTGTAATTCCTGCTCCTTCTGATTCAGGCTCGTCTTTAGTGTCTCGATCATTTGCAAGTGGGTTTTTCGTTTTTCCTCATAGTGTTTTCTGTGGTGTTTACTCCTCTCCACCTCCTGATCACTGTTGTTCAAACGCTCCTACATACAATCACGTAAAAACAAAATTGTTTACGGTTTACATCCAAAAAAGGGTAAGCCAAAACATACTGATCGCCCAAACACGTGCCAAACATAAAAAAAAAAACAGAATTACATGTAAAAATTTTCATGACAATTATTGTTTTACTCTGTTATTTGATAGTTGAAAAATTAGGTGCTTGCAACAGCGTCCTATAATAGCTAATCGCACAGACTGTGACGTTGCTTCATTTTTCAAACTTTCTTTTAATATGTTGAACACATTAATAATGGGTTGGGGTGGTATGCATCATGCAAATTTTGGCTTCACTTTAAATTATAATGATGACAGATGAAACCAGATTAAAACCATCAATCATTTTCATAGTAATTGACAAGGCAACAAAACATTGCTGCAACTCTGATACAAGTTTTATTTACGGAGAAAATTTAAAAGCACTGCAGTGTTTGGTTGTTCTGAGTTTGTCTGAGATATTTGCTAATTAGTCTACCAAAATGTGTGTTTCATACAATGTGTGAAACTGATTGGTCAGTTCTTGTCACGTGATTCGCGGTGCACCTGGAAGGTAAGGGCGCATCGCACAGCACTACTACAAATATGTGTGCGCCTCTAACAAACTTGTGCGCAGAAAAGATGCTACATGTAAAGGGCACTGTCATTTGCGATCTCCAGGAGTTGATCACAGACATGCTGGATTCACATGATTTGTTGACGAATAGGTTGCGGATTCATTCCTTGGCAGTACGTGGGTCTTTTCCCTCTCACAAATAAAATTTTCAGAGATGTCTGTTTCTTACTCCTTTTGTTGCTTGTGGGTTAAATTTGGTCATTTGGAGATGTAACCGAGAGAATACGGTCATTTTTTTAAATAATTTTTTTTTTAAATAAAAGATCGTTCAGACTCTGATAATAGATAAAACGGAAATAATTAATGATTTCTTGAGCGGCCTGGTACTAATTGATACACTGACTGGTACCGGTCCGGGGGTTGAGGACCACTGATCTATGTAACAAACTTGTTAGGGGCCAAGCACCGTAGGTGCGTAGGCACCTATTGCTTTCGTTAGTGTTCTTCTTCTTCCGTTTCTTCCGCCGGATTTGAATGGCAGCCCATATAGGCGTATGCAGGAAAGTTGTATAATTTGGCACAATGATAGAGGCCAGTCTCAACATTAATCAGACCAAATATGAAGTCTCAAAATCAAACTCTCTAGCGCCACCACTTGTCCAAACTTTCACGTATGTTTGTTTATCATGATAACTTTTGAACCGAATGGGCTACAATCAAATTTCTTTTTTTCCTCTGATTCCTTGGCTCAGTCCGATTTAAACGCACCCTATGACGTCATTTTCCGTCATGAATTTTTTCGTGCTATTTTACATTTTTCGAAAAACCTATTTGATCGAACTCGTCCTAGGCCGTTTCTCCGATTTTCACCAAAATTGAATTACATGATCTACAGACCATGCCAACCAAAAGTTATGGAATTCAAGTTGATTTGACCAACCGTTTTCGTTTAACTTGCGATCAAATTTTACGAAGAACTTGCGAAAATGGACTTGAGACGATATCTCCGTAACGCATTCACCGATTTACACCAAACTTGGTGTGTGTTATGACAACTAGGGTCTGAGGTTACATGCGGAGTTTCGGCGCACTGCCCCCTAGTGGTCCGGAGATACAAAAAACTTGCTTTTTTGGTTTATAACGCCTCAACCTTTCGTCCGAAACTCATAAAACTGGTCTCATTACATCCGCCAGAGCATGTCGAGCCGAGTGATGTCTGATTTTTACAGGTCAGCCATTTTGGGCATCGACCATTTCGATTTTTGGTCAAAAATGCTATATTTTACCAACACATTCACATATCATTACAAAACATGGTATGCATCTTCAACCCCATGCCCTGAAAGTCCTTAAAAACTTCTGGAGCAGCGCCACCTTTTGGTCAAAAGTGCTTGGCCCCTTAATTGCTGCTTGCAGCTATATTTTTGTATAGTTTTGTTTCTATGTATGTGTGTATCACTCACGCAAAATAAACATATATGATATGTCAAAACAAACTTCACTTTGGATGCGATTAATCTTTGCCCAGAACTAATTGTCAAGGATTAGATACAGCTAATGTTATATTTTAATTGGTTAAAAGTGTTTTATAATTAGTATGTATACATACAGTTGAAGTCAGAATTATTACCCCCCTTTAATTTTATTTTCTGATAATATTTTTTCTTCTGGAAAAAGTCTTATTTGTTTTATTTCGGCAAGAATAAAAGCAGTTTTTATTTTTTTCTAAAACATTTTAAGGTCAAAATTATTAGCCTCTTTAAGCTACTTATTTTTTCAATAGTCTACAGAACAAACCATCATTATGCAATAACTTGCCTAATTAACCTAACCTGCCTAGTTCACCTAATTAACCTAGTTAAGCCTTTAAATGTTGCTTTAAGCTAGAAGTGTCTTGAAAAATATCTAGTCATATATTATTTACTGTAAAAATAAATAAACAAAATAAATTAGTTATTAGAGATGAGTTATTAAAACTATTATGTTATAGTTGTGCTGAAAAAAATCTTCTCTTTGTTAAACAGAAATTGGGGAAAAAAATTTTTAACGGGGGCTAACAGTTCTGACTTCAACTGTATGTCTTTTACGCCCCATTCACACGGGGCGTCAGCGTTAACGCTTCCCATTCACTTTGAACGGGTAAAGTCAGGCATTGCGGAACTGCATTGTGGATCCATCGGCGTCGCTTCAGAGACGTTGCTCGCTGTAGAAGTTGGAACTAGCTCAACTTTAAGCGCCGACGGAAGCGTCAGCCAATTAGATTGATGTATGCAAATACACCAGCTAGACAGTGGCCTATTGGCTACTGAATTACATTGGCTGATGCTTCTATGACGATTGCGCCAGTCCCAACTTCAGACATGCCTTCAGTCAAGCGTTGACGCTGAAGCCCTGTGTGAATGGGGCTTTACATTGTTTTCTCTAGGATTTTTTCCAGCTGTGTTGGCAGGCCTTTTTTTACACAGATCTACCAACTACCTGTGGCGTGATTTCAATGTCAAATGTCGTGAGCGCAGTATTAGAAGTCGAGATCGCATTTATTTGTAGCCTACAGCATGCTGATCCATTTGCTTGCGTGCCGATTTCCTCTGCTCTTGCACAAAACTTCTTGCACGCCCCCTCAAATATATGTCTCTTCAAGAGCGTGCAGATCTTCTTGTGCGCTCTCAAATAAACGCTGCTGAAGTACGATTTAGTGCGTTTATATCTCTGGCATTTATTAAATTTGCTTATAATATTTATGAATGTCTATAATAGACCTAGAGCGATATTAATGCGTCCTGAAGTAAAGTGAAACGGATATACGTCGTGTTTGCTGGCCTCACGCATCATGCACCGGTCAGTCAGCAAGTCAGCATGTCACCTTAAAGGGTTACACAACTGACGCACAGCCCTACGATGGTTACAGAAAAGTTTGCGCCGTTATAATTCACTTACAATTTAATTAGTTTTGGTGCGATAATAAAAAATTTAATGTTTTGAATGAGAAGCCGTAATGTAGCGGTGGCGGGATGAGTTTTGGCGAGGCGCCCCGCCTTGACAGAATAAATGCAGCGGAAACCATGTTTTATCCATCTCTTAGCAACATCTATATATCATTTATCAATCTTTTAGCGCAATATTATGGTTTAGTACCATTATTTATTTATTTACTTCTATAACTTTCTACAAATATTTTTTAATAAAATTCAAATAAAATTAGCATTAATCCAGTATTCATTTTTATTGACCCAATCCATTCTAATTATGCTGGTTAAACCCAAAAAATTTTTATACTTTTGTATACTTTAATATTAACGTTTTATTTTATTTTATTTATTTATTTATTTTATTTTACATTTTTTTTCAACTACCCATGTTCTGCAGGTTGCAATGTCCCGAATTTTTGGTTGCCAATCTTAAGCCAATTGTTATGAGTGCTTTGAGCCAATTTAGAATTTCCCCAACCAGCGCAGAGCCTGGGGACCGTAGTGAGTGCTCCCCAGTCCGTATTACCATTTTATTTACGATGAAGTGACCCTAATAACACCACGTGCTATTTTGTATGCATTATCAAAAAGTAATCTAATGATTGAAAGTCACCCAGATGTTACAGCTCATGAAGAACTGATGATGTCACACGAGTTATTGAATAAAACGTCTTCTCTGACCTTAATGGGCTCAACTTCTTCTACAATGCTGTTCACGGCTTCCTTCTTTTGCCGGAAGACTTTCTCAGCCTCCTCATATTCCTTCTTGCAGGTTTGTGTCTGTCTCCGCAGAGCTTCGAACTCCTCTCCACAAACACTTATGCGTCCGCTCAGCTCCTCCAGTTCCTCCTCCTGAACACCCACACAAAATGAGACGGGTAAATTACACAAATACAAAGGCATATTAATCTTCTTGAAGGAAATTTGTTTGTTACCAGAGGTTTTAGGTCTTCTGATTGAGGTTCCTCCACGTTCTGCAATTCCGTCAACTCTGCCTGAAGTTTCCGGGAACGTTCCTGTTAGCAAAAAAAAAAAAAAAAATGAAATAAATAAATCTTAGGGCACATTTAGTTAAATCTCGATAATGTAGTGATGTGCGCTGCTGGTATTTTAGTAACCTGGACTTTCTTGCGGTCGTCGTAAGCTCTGCGAAGAAGAGTTTGGTTCTGCCTCTCTTCCTCACCGACCTGCTGCATGTCCTGCTGAAAGCGATCCAACTGTGCTCTCTGGGTCTGTAGAGCAGACTGCAAATGTCTGGAAAAAAGAAGACACACATTAGTTTAGGTCACAATTCGTGCTGTTAACAACTGGCTTCGGGCGGGGCGGTAGGTAGCATTGTCGTCTCACAGCAAGAAGGTCGCTGATATGAGCCCCGGCTGGATCAGTTGGCGTTTCTGTGTGGGGTTTGCATGTTCTCCCTGTGTTTACATTTACATTTAGTCATTTAGCAGACGCTTTTATCCAAAGCGAGTGTTAGTGTGGGTTTCCTTCAGGTCGCTCCCTCACAAGTCCAAAGACATGTGGTACAGGTAAATTGAATAAGCTAAACTGTCCGTAGTGTATGTGTGTGAATGAGAGTGTATGGGTGTTTCCCAGTGATAGGTTGCACCAGGAAGGACATCTGCTGCGAAAAACATATGCTGGATAAGTTGATGATTCATTCCGCTGTAGTGACCCCTGATTAATAAAGGGACTAAGCCGAAAATGAATGAATGAGTGAAAATATGTAAAGGCCTAAACACATGCAAGACCATTAAAATATTTGCTCATCTCCAACTCTTGATAGCAGTTCTATGATCGCAGCTCTGGAGACACAGCAGCTCGATGAGAGAGTGGGGATTTGCTTCACTGCTCAATTCATTTAACCTAACATATATAAAGCCTAGAACACCCCTGTGCCTCTCGCGATCTGTTCTCTTGCTCATTCACTTTCATCGTCATGATTCACTTTCATCGTCATGATTTCCGAGGTATTTTATTAAATCCGTGGGCATCACGGCACCACTATAAAGAGGCCTACTCGGAAGAATCACGGAGGTTCCAGGGAGATGCTATACGGTTGGATGGCGAGGGGGCGAGTTGGGGGTTTGAACGGTGTGAATAATGGTAAGAACTGCATTATTCACAAACCATTTGTATTTAAGAGTAGTTGGAAGTTTTTAGGATGAGTTAGTGAATGATTAGTAAACTATTGAAATTAACATTTATAATTCTTATTATTCAGGCATATAGTAATGGTTACTATGCATGTTAATAAATGCTTTATTAACACAACTTCATGCAGTTTTGTGACCTAATCTAAAGTGATGACTATTCATGCTTTATAAATCCCTTATAAATGACAATTAAAAGCTCAGTATCAAATGAACAATAATCTTGGCAATCTTATCTGAAAAGTAATGTAAAGATTAAACATTGCCAAATAACAGGAGTGTCAAAATACAACATACCATTGAATAAAACAACACTAACGACTAATTTAACAATATAATCAAATGCAAAGTTTATACAGTAATTTTATTTTAGATAAGGTTGCAAAGATTTATTTTTCATTTGAAGCGCAGTTTTGTTTGTGTATCTTCAAACAAATAGGAATGAATAATGTGGCTTATGTTCTTTTTATTTCTGTTTAGAATTCTGTTTAGAAGAACAGAACTGAGCCTTCATTTGTCATTTATAAGGGATTTATAAAGCATGAATAGTGCTTACATTAGATTAGTCGCAAAACTGGATGAAGTTGAGTTAATAAAGCATTTATTACTAGGGGTGTCACGATTTCGATTTTTAATCGAAATCGATCGAAATTTATGCTCAATTTCGATTATCGAATCAAAAAATAGAATCGTCGATGCTGCCACGCCCCCATGTCACGTTAGCTTGGCTTGCCAAGCGGGAAAATAACAGGCTTGTTGAAGTGCTTGTTAAACTGCAGAAGCAGGAGACCCGTCGACAGAACTTAAACCCTCTCCTCTTTCAATGAAGTCGCCGGTGTGTAAGCATTTTGGATTTCCAGTGAGTTATGTTGACAACGTTCGTGTTGTCGACAAAAAAAACACAGTTTTGCAAGCTCTGCTATGTACGTATTACGTACGGTTCGTCCGATAGACAACACCGGCATCGCGATCCTCCGCCCGCCCCCGTTGCAAATCCGCTCGCGAAAAGTACACACTCAGGCCCTGTTTACGCTGTCTTTGTTTTTAAATGGCATTTTAAAACGACAACGATTTGACATCCACAGTGGCGTGTAGCATTTCTGAGCAGCCCTCCTTCCTCTCTACCTCTGGAAATGCACATCACGTGACCACACAGACACAGACGCACACAGCCATGCTCGAGACAGCAGGTCCAGGCAGTCAGAGGACTGCTTCAATCTTTCACTCACTTGTACTTAGTCATTTTAGCGAACACCTCAGATACTGTTGGCTGGTTCCTGTTGGTTGTGCGTCTTTTTTACCGACGCCATTATAACGACACAGATCACTGCCTATTGACGAGTCCCGCAGAAAAAGTGATTGACAGGTGGTAATTATGTGTGTATCTTGCCTTTATTCATTTACTGTATGATTTGTTTATGGGTAAAACAAAGACCATGCAGGTCAGGTAGATTAAACGGTAGGCTACGAATAATTAATTGGTCAATAATTAATTATTTATTCATAATCGAAAATGTAATCGAATCGAGGATTTGGAGGATCGTCACACCCTTATTTATTACATTCAAACTAACTATTACTATATGCCTGAATGAAAAGAATTAAGTGTTCATTTAAATAGTTTATTAATCATTTACTAACTCATTCTGAATGATCTTTAAAAACAACCAACTATGCTTAAATAACTGGTTTGTAAATAATGCGATACTTAATTTAGTAATGAAAAATAAATCATTAACAATGTATGAAAGTACAATTATTAAGCACATTATAAATGTGGTTGTAGGTCAAGATTACAACATTTGTAGCTGCAGTTATAAACTGCTTACTAAAGTCTATTAATGTAGATTTAATGCTTAACAGATTAACACTTTCACTATTTGCTAATGCTTAATAAATGGATCATAGTGTGTAGTTATTATAAAGTGTTACCAAAAATTTCAATGCCACTTTTTTTTTTTTTTACATTGTGCGTAATTTTCAAACCTGATTTCCTCTTCGACATCTCTAGAGAGATACTGCGCTCTGTGTTGTTCAGAGGAGTAGTAGCGGTTAGTGTAGACCTGGTCTCCATCTCGTGTGAAGGCCTCTCTGCAGTTGCGTGGTGCTTGTCCTCCTTTAGACTGCATGACCCTTCTGGCATCTCTGTTGTCCTGTGGGAAATTAATGCAGGAATTAGGAGATCTGGAATCGCATCACTGTCATGACTCTAAAATGCTTATCATGGTCGCAACCTTGATCAGCAGAATGGTTTCGATTCCCCTCATGTCAATCAGGCAGTTGGCCACTACTGGATTCTCAATGTCAAGGGCCTGGAGCACAGTTGGGTAATCGGGATGACTGACTGCCCTGAAAATGAATGAAAATATGAATTATTATCCCGCCTGTATGTTTCCCCCTAACTTCTGTTTAAATGAGAGAAAACACATTACTAAACATAATAGTTTTAATTAGCTGATTTCTGAAAATTGATTTATTTTAAGTTGAACTGACATTTAAAGGCTTAACTAGGTTAAATAGGCAAGTTATGGTGATTAGTCAAGTCGTTGTATAATGATGTTTTTTTCCGTAGACAATCTAATATCATTAACCTTAAAATGGTTTAAAAACAAAACAAAACTCCTTTTATTCTAGCCAAAATAAAACAAATAAGACTTTCTCCAGAGGAAAAAAAATATAGGAAAATATGAGCTTTTTTGGAAATTTGCTTATTTAACAACTCACCTACAGTTAAACAGTTGAGTTTTAGCATTTTTGAAACCATTTAGCTGATCTCTGGGGCTGGCAGAAGCACTTTTAGCGTAGCTTAGCATAAATCATTGAATCTGATTAGACCATTAGCATCTCACCCATTTTTTTTTTTTTTAAGAGCCCCTATTATGGGTTTTTGAAAACGACCTTCCATGCAGTGTGTAACACAGCTCTAAGTGCATGAAAAGTGCATTGTGTCTAAAACTACTGATTCTTTAACGAAATAATTGACTCAAGAGTCGAATAGATGAACAGAGTTGGGTAAGGATCTTTTTTTTGAATGCGTTGACGTCGATACGGTACATCACGTATCATGTAGTTCCAGATCCAGTAAAATGTGAACGCGCCTTTCCCTTCAGACACTAGCGCGTGGGGGTCACCGACTGATCATGCTAGATATTCAGCTAGATAACTATGTAACTGCCGCTGTGTAATATCATTGCACCTATAGAAGTGTTAAACTTTAAGGAACATTATCAAAACTCTTTATTTGAAATGTTTGAGCAAGATGCTAATGGTCTAATCCGATTCAATGAGTTATGCTAAGCTAAGCTAAAAGTGTTCCTGCCAGACCCAGAGATCGGCTGAATGGATTCGAAAATGGTTAAACTCAACAATTTAACTCTAGAGTTGTGAAAGTAGCCTCTTTGGGTGTTCCTTTAAATGGCTACTGCAAGAAATAAATCTTAGGTAGGTGTTAAACTCTGGTATGAGCAAAAAAATAACACTCGTCAAGCACCAAGTCAAAGTAAATTCCCTAAATTTGAAACCAGTTCAGCTGATCTCTAGACACCTGTTGTCGATCTCTAGGTTTGCTGGGAAAACTTTTAGCTTAGCTTAACATAAATCATTGAATCTGATTAGACCAATAGCATCTTGCTCATTTTTTATTTTTCAAGATCAAGAATTAAGACAATTTTCCTATTTAAAGCTTGACTATTCTGTAGTTACATTGTACGAGGACCAGTGGAAAATGACAGATTGCTATTTTCTAAGCCAATATGTCTAGGAACAATACTCTCATTCTGGCATAATAATCAAGGAACTTTGTTGCTGTACCATGGCTGTAGCAAAAACAAATGACACCATGCAGCACCTAAAAATAGTCTCCAGCTAGATAACTATGTATCCTCCAGTGTGTAATATCATTACACCTTTAGAAGAGTTAAACTTTAAGGAACATTATCAAAACTCTTTATTTGAAATGTTTGAGCAAGATGCTAATGGTCTAATCCGATTCAATGATTTATGCTAAGCTAAGCTAAAAGTGCTCCGGCCAGACTCAGAGATAGGCTGAATGGATTTAAAAATGGTTAAACTCAACAATTTATCTCTATAGGAGTTGTGAAAGTAGCCTCTTTGGCTGTTCCTTTAAATGACTAATGCAAGAAATAAATCTTAGGTAGGTGTTAAACTCTGTTATGACCAAAAATAACCCTCGCCAAGCAACAAATAAAAGTAAATTCCCTAAATGTGAAACCACTTCAGGGAATCTGTAGATACCTGTTGCCGACATTGTAGAGCATGTTGGTGAATCTGCTGACGATGATCTGAGGTCTTCTGCCACGCTGGTAGAAGCGGCCCATGATTCTCTCCAACTCTCTCTCGTCAGCATGATTATCGCAGCAGAAAGCTAGCATTAGAGCCTTCAGACAGCACTCCACCGCCAGGGCCAGATCCTGATCCCGCAGGCGGATGCAGAAACCTTCAAAACAAAAGACCCTTTAAACATTTCACTGAACATCATTTTTATTTATTTATGTTTTAATGCTATATCAGCAGCATTGGTTATATTCATGACAAAACCTATACTAAATATAAAAATCAAATCTTAATAAAAATTCATTCTACAAATAACAACAACAATTAAGAGTCATATTGACCTTATTCTCAGCTGACGAGCGGGCGCTGCCATTTGAATCTTTTTGGCACAAGACTTCCAGTCTCATTCACTTCCATTCATTTTTAAACATTAAAAACTGCTCATTACGCTGCTTGATGTTGCAAACTGATATTTCCTTGTTATATTATTCTACTTGGTCTGTATAGTCATGCAAACATTTGTTTGTAGAGCAAGTAGTTTGACCGTTTATTATTTCTTGTCATTTCTCCCATAGGCGACTGAAACGGAAGTTCTAAGACAATCGCGAAAACAGGCGCACTTACGCATTTTAGAATAAGGTCAATACAGTTGAAACCAGAAGTTTACGTACACTGTATAAAAAGAAACAACCATTTTAAAAAAAATGTCTGATGGTAAATCATACTAAACGTTTACTAGTTTACGTTACTAGTTACGTTTATTAGTTTTTAGTTTGAAAAACTATTCTTTTTAAATGCATTTCAAAGCACGACTGGTGTAGTTTGTGTATATATTTAACAGTTAGCCTTTAGTGCAGCTCTTCGTGTAAGACGTTGCAAACCCTGCTCATTTAAAGTTTCCCAAAAACATATTTAGACACTTGAGTCACAATTTCAAACCTTCAATTTGTATAAATAATGGAATTTATACCCATTCAAACCAAAAAATAAACAAATAATGCTAGGGCTTTTCCTAGCAGTTCTCTTCTTTTTAACCAACTGACTGGTGATTTGGATGATTTTTAATGGTAGAATACTTTTAGAAGATCCAACACCTTTTTGGGATTAATGAATTGTGGTTTAATCGCATACAGTTAAAACCAGAAGTTTACATACTCTAAAAAAAGGAGCAACCATTTTTTATAAAAATGTCTGATAGTAAATCATACTAGATGTTTACTATTTCAGGTCCGTTAGGATTACCTAAACGATTTACATTTGCTAAATGCCAGAATAATGAGATAATTTTTTATTAGATTTGTTTATTAATTTCTACAGTCAAAAGTTAACACACATTTCCTTGGTTTTTTTTAGCTTTACTTTTAAACCGTATAACTTTGGTCAAATGTTTTGGGTATCCTTCCACAAGCTTCTCACAACAGTTTGAAGGAATTTTGTCCCATTCCTTCTGACAGAATTGGTGTAACTGAGTCAGATTTGTTGTATAAAATGTTGCACTGAATTCCTTTTTGCAAGAAAATGTTAATATATATTTACTTTGTGCTCAATCCATCCTGAAATAAACAATCTGGGGTAGCTTGTGTAAATGAAACCTTCAGGATATTACCAAGCGGCCCGACAGGTTTCATCCTGAACTTCCCTCGATGGTGAGCCTCATCTATAGCCTCCATCAGTGCTGGTATGTGCTCGCCAAAACGACGAAGCTGGTTATTTCGACTACTTTCCATGGCGGCCAGGTCACGCTGTTTAGAGTCGATCGCACGCTGTAGGTCCTGCCTTTCACGGCTACAGAATTATGGGGGAAAAAAAAGAAATAGAAAACAAAATTTAAAGGTGCAGTAGGTGATCTTCTACAATGCTAACAGCTTAGCATAAATCTCTAAATCACAGTCCCTCCCCTGCCGTCTAGAGCCACGCATCTTAAATACGAGCACAGCAAAAGAACCCTCTCTCATGTGTTAAAAGCGACTACTGCTTGTCCGGCAGCGAGCAAGCCAAACTGACATGCTATTTCAGAGTGAATATTTAGAGTTGGATGGTAAACAATATAGGGAGAGACAAGGCGGAATAGCATTATTTACTGGGGTTTTGTTGTTAAACTAATTTAAAATCTACATTATAGATGCTGTAAAAGGTCCCTTATGAAACTCAAAATAGTCTGATCAATCTTTTATCGGAAGATTTTAGTGGCTGAACAACACTTCTGTGAAGATATAACCCGTTTGTAACAACATCTAAAGTTACATCAGCTTTGCGTAAAGCTAAAACAGTTTTAAAACAGAACATTACCTGTCTAAGAGAAATCCTTTAGCCATAGTGTCATCCTTTCTCCAGCGTGCAAAGGTAACTCCAATATTGATTCAGGTTTTTAAAACGTTTTGATTAAGCAGGTTTTCACAGATCGCGCGCACGCCCTCCCTCGTGAACGCGCGGCACCAACAGCGGTCGGCAGAGATGCGTACAAATGGCTGCACAGTTTTTCAAATCTGCATTTGCTGACAGACAGCTTTGCCTACTTATCGAAATTATGAGAGATGTCGGTCCGATATTTAAATGGATGAACATTTTTTTGTTTTATGCCTTATCCAGAATATAAAAATACTTATAAACACATTTAGATCATTTACTTTAATCATTACTATCGGAGTGTGAAGAGACTTTCAACCAGCACAACAACACATGCTTCTGAAGACAATCACCTACTGCACCTTTAAGGAAAATTCAAAAACCTGCAAAGCCCAAATGCATGATATGAAAGCAATAGACATTTTTATAATTATACATATGATTATCAATAGTGTTCATCATGAATACGATATGATCAGAATTTTGGTGGAAGCGAGAACATTTGTTGGCACTGTCTGTATATGGTCTGTATCAGTTAAATTGTTTCACAAGCATTGGCTTTGAATGATATATCATAAACCTTTAAATGCGAGCAAAGGTTTTAGTCTGTGAAATATGCTTTAATTTAATCCATCAAAACATTTTGTTTTTAAATTTAAGTTTAGCAACAGAATCCCAGATAGAAAAAAACCCCATTATTCACAGATTCCATGTGATTGAACTGCATCATGCTGTCTGTCTGCTGTTAGTAGTAATTAGCATGCTAAACTACTTTTTATTTCATAAATGTATACTCACCTAATTAATAATACCAGAAGTGTGCTTTTCCAACATAATTGTCAATATAGTTCAGTGATGCTAACGCTACTCGTAATGAAAAGTATTAGAGCATCCCCAAATATAATATAACTACTAAATCTCTAAACAACAACAAACTTATTTTTCTCATGAAAACTGTTATTAGTCATTAACCTTTGTGCTATTGCCTCATTTTTAGGCAATACAGGACCATTAATTTTTCTGGCATTTCACTGGCGTTACTGTGTTTTTTCCCCTGTAATATAAAAAACATGTTGAGATACGTAATAATTTAAAGTAGTATAATTTTACATCCAATGAATTCTTCTAATCTCAAGATCTACAATTTAAATGATTGCATCAACACTTGTTCATAGATGCTTTTCAAACAATTTAATTTTTATAGCAAACGTGGGGTTGCAGAAATGAACTAACATCTTGAAATAACACTTTTAACAAACCTGATTAAAATAAAACAAATGAAACAGTCTCTTTTTTTTGTTGCATTATCATTATTTTTCTGTAACTCTTGACTACATGGCCTGAAAAAATAATCTATAATATATTATCTTGCCTAAAAAGTAGGCAACACCAGTGAAAAAATGTAATATTTAATGTAATTATTTTAAGATCTTTAAATATTTGTACAAAATAATTTATTAAAATCAATAAGCTGTCATTTGTGTTTTCATTCAGTCAAAATGCAATTAAGTTCAAATGTAAAAAAAAAAAGAAAAAAAAAGAAGATTTTTCAAGAGTTCACAACGCTGATGATTGATGATAAAGAGTGTTTGGCATGCTGTCCTGGGAGAGAGCCTGAGCTCAGAATATCCTCGAGCCTGGGGCTCCCACCCATTCGAAGAGCAAGGGGGGAGTTTGTGCTCAGGTGTTTGGAATAGCTGAGATATAGATGGCTAAAATTTTGTCTTGAGATGCTACTTTGGAGTAGTCAATTTACTTTTGATATACGGTTGAAGTCAGAATTATTAGCCCCCCTTTGATTTTTTTTCTTCTTTTTTTAAATATTTCCCAAATGATCTTTAACAGAGCAAGGACATTTTCACAATACTTACGATAATATTTTTTTCTTCTGGAGAAAGTCTTATTTTTTTATTTCAGCTATAATTAAAGCAGTTATTAATTTTTTTAAACACTATTTTAAGGACAAAATTATTAGCCCCTTTAAGCTAAATGTTTTTTTCGATAGTCTCCAAAACAAACCATCATTATATAATAACTTGCCTAATTACCTTAACCCAGTTAAGCCTTTAAATCTCACTTTAAGCTGTATAGAAGTATCTCGAAAAATATCTAGTAAAATGTTATTTACTGTCATCATGGCAAAGATTAAATAAAATAGTTATTAGAGATCAGGTATTAAAACTATTATGTTAAGAAATGTGCTGAAAATATCTGCTCTCCATTAAACAGAAATTGGGGAAAAAATAAACAGGGGGTGTAATAATTCAGGGGGGGCTAATAATTCTGTATGTCTTTGGACGGTAGGAGGAACCTAGGGAAAACCTTCGCAAGAACATGCAAACTCCGCAACAGAAACGCTGATTGGCTCAGTGAGGGGTCGAACCAGTGGCGTTCTTGCTGTGAGACAACAGTGATAATCACTGGGCCGACGTGCCACCCTATCAGGAAAAGGGGAGAAGCAGGGGTGGAAGGGGGGATTCTTCAAGACGAAGATGACTGAAGTGGAAAACGCTCGTTATTTATAGTGAGTCAGTATTCATCTGATTGGCATAATATGCAGAGGTGATGCAGGACCAGCCATGCTCAATTATAAGCATGTGATCCTCTCGATCCTCACTTAGGCCCTGTTTACACCAATGCGTTTTAGTTTGAAAACGCATAAGTTTTGCTACGGTTACGTCATCTGTCCACACTATGCCGGAGTTTTTGAACGGCGAAAATGGAGCGTTTTGGGAATGCTGGAGAGGACATCTGAAAACAGAGGTGGGGCTGCCGAGATTCGGGGCTTTTGTGTCATTGCGTATCCTTCCCTTATTCATCAAGCCATTATTTCATGACTATAACACATGGCTTTAACGTTACCGGAAGACAACAGACCAGCCTTCACTGTAAACAACAACATGGACACAGAAATAGGAGCGTTGTTTGCACTGTTGTCTGTTTTAGGCGCCATTGTGCAGTTAAACTACAGCAGCGGCATATGTTCGCTAGAACGCGCATGCTCGTAGTGCGCGAATGGTCACGTGATATACGTTTTTGGTGGTGTAGTATGGAGATATGTTCAGAAACGGTAGGTGAAACGCTAGTGTGGACGCGGATTGATTTGATCTGAAACGCCTTTTTCAAACTAAAACGCACAAGTGTAAACGGAGCCTTAGACATTTTGCCAAACCAACAATAAATGTTTCTCAAGAATACACTGCAAAAAAAGCTTTTTTAAATTTTTTTTTTTTGTCTTGTTTCTAGTCAAAATATCTACAAATTCCTAAATCAAGAAGTATATTTTAAACAAGCAAAAATATTGCCTTAATATGAAAATATGTCAAAACTAAGTGAGTTTTTCCATTAAAACAAGCCAAGTAATCTGCAAATGTGCTATGCAAAACAATCTCAAGTCAAAACAAAAAACATGATTATTTTACTAACCCTATTGGCAGATTCTTTTGCTTGTTTTAAGAAACAAACTCACTTAATTTTGGCATATTTGCTTCTTGATTTAAGAATTTGTAGATATTTGGACTAAAACAAGGGGAAAAAAAACTAGCAGTATGACCCTCCGTTTCGTTGCTGGTTGGTTTGACTCATGGTTTATTTCTGTTAAACAAAGACCTCTTTAAATCTCCATGGAAAGAAATAAACTGTAAAAAATATTTCCAGGACGAAGGCCACTAAAACAGTGGACCTGTGTTTGCACCCACCTCATTCTAGCATGTCTTTCTTTAGCGCTTTCACAGGCCTGTTTGAACTGATCGATCTGCTGCGCCAGAGTGGAGTCTCTGAAACTCAGTTCTTCCAGCTCAGCCTGAATGTGATTCATCTTCTCCACACGAGCCTGAGTGTCAGCCGAGTTCATCTGACTTATGCTGGACAGGGGGAACAGGATGGTTCATAATGAAGCAGCTGGAAGTGCTACGAGGATAGCATTGGGTAACACTGTTTATTACACAATTGAAGTACCTGTGTTTGAGTTCTTTGATTCGCTTGTTGAGCTGATCTTTATCCTTCTCGAGATCTCTTAAGTTAGTCCTTTTCCTGTGAAGTGCAGCCTAAGAAACAAAAACAAATAAGTATTTGTAAATAGATGAATTGTGATAGCTTTGACATTATCGGTGATGTTTTGTAATTATGGGGTCGGATTTCTTTAAATATGAAATATTAAAGTTTGTTGTGGTTCTCTTCTCTCCACCTCTATACGATGTCTTTTCCGACAGGTTTCATTATGAGCGCACAGCTGCGATGAAGCAGGTGTCGGAACGTGGAAGCTTGCCAACATGGTGAGGTCAATTTAAACTGGACTGGAACATCGTTCGGAGATTCTCCTCTCTCCCGCCTTGTTTTGTTTAATCCTATTTGCAGGGTCAGACGGAATCTCTTTTCGTAGGTGTTTTTTGCTATTTCTGCAGAGAATTTTGGTAAAAATCTGCAGATTTCTGCGGAATTATTTTGGGAGTATCCAGCAGAGTATCATAACTAAACCCTTAATATATTAAATAAAAAATAATAAATTACTGAATAAAAACTGAATAAATTCAGATTTACACATTTACTCAAGTTAAAAAACAGAATTAATAATGGGCTAAAAATCTGCAGAAATTCTGCGGAATTCTGCCCGCGCAGATTCCGTGTGGGCCTACCTATTTGTAAATAAAACTTATGTTGTATTTGCTCAGCGATATTGTTGAAATTTAACGCTGAGTGCTGACTTATTGAGATCTATACGGAGAGACGTGATGAGGACGGTGCCTTTTTGTTTTATTAAAGGGCCATGAAACCCCCTTGTTTCAGCGGGGTGTTTTCACACCTCTACTTTGAAAAAAGTCAGTAAAGTGGGCATATCCAGCTATGTTTAGGGGGGAGTGTCAGAGGAGCAAAAGAGGAATGATATGGGAGTGTCGATTTGGGACGCGCTGATTTTCAGAGTCAACACACACAACAAACAAACAAACAAACTATGGGTGGGTGGTAGGATAATTTTTGATTGTGGATGATTAAAACGTCTCCATGGTCTTCTTTTTGAAGGAATATCGTAGTATTGAGCTCATTGTAATTCTGGTGCCTCTGCCACAATATAGCTGTTTTACAACACGCCAAAAATTCACATCCAATTTCAACTTAGTCATAGAGTTACAGTCACGCCATTTATTCAAATTTATTAAAGTACCTTAGATTAAATTTTTTTATGCCTTGCCGCTTAAACATTAACGTTTTTTTCCCCCAAGTGTACACACCTGAGGAGAGCATTAGGCTGCGTTCACACCAGACCCAAAACGTGCATCAAGCGCGAGTGATTTACATGTTAAGTCAATGCAAACGCGCGAATAGACATCCTGCGGCGAATGGCGTGATACGTGCGTATTGAGCGTTTTGCGCGCGTTTCACGCGAAGTCGAGTTCGAAAATCTGAACTTCACCGGACATTCGCGCCGTGTTAACCAATCAGGAACTTCCTCTTGTGGGGGCGATTGTGACGTATCGCCTGTTATAGGTGTCCCGGTGGAAATCCTTCAGCCGACACCGACAAAAAGTTCATCAAACTGGGCTCGGCTCAGTCAGAAGCACCGCTGAAAGTCTCCGTCATCCAGGTTCAGTTTCTGGAGGAGTTTATGAGCTCATAGAGCTGTATGCACCTCTGAAAGAATCTAGTGGACTCAGACACGGCCCTAAACGTATCGACGCTGGTTTTCAGCCTTCATAAAGCACATAAACACTGTTATTTTCTTCATAAAATTCATGTTAGTCATTTAGCAACAAAGCTACAGTCACCGGGCAGACAGAAGCCCTGCCTGTCCGCGTCTGTTCTGAAGTGAATGAAGCGCTGTTTGACGCTCGAATGAAGCGAGTAAACTCAAATGTTCACGCGGCTATTTACGCGCGATTTATCTGCACGTTCCGCGTCTGGTGTGAACACAGCATTACGTGTAGGCCACTACAAGCCTGCCACAACATTATACTATCTTTAAAGTAGGGTGAAGTAAACAATGGCCTTAAATTTCTCTAAATTGCTTTATCAGCTTTAAATACTTTAGGACACCCTGTACAAACATTCGAATGAAGTGAAAAAGTAGTAATACAGAGCTGAAGACGCTAAAACTAACCACTGTCAACATCACAGAACAATTATCTGACATTTCATTATTGTCTGATTAAAATGTCTTTGATAATGAATGTGATTTTGCGTAGCTAGTTAGTGAACAACACAAATGTTGTTCCACCTGAAAGCAAATGCTTGAGATTTAATACTAATTACTGATAAAATGCGCTTCACTGAAGTTACTCTATAATTCAAATCAATGCAGCCAAAACAATGCAGTTCTTGGGATTTCTTTTGCACAACTTATTGTTTTATGTTCAATCCACTTGAATTTGTGAAAGAAATTAAGGTAACTTAAGCGGTTTACGTTGGGACAAAATGAAGGACTTGTATTTTGCAACAGTGAACCCGGCATTTTTTAGAGTATAGAAAAAGGTTTATAAAGTTTCCAACTCTCAATCCTCCTTTCCACTGCACAAGACAATCGACCAGCGACAGACCGAAAATCATTCATTTCCAATGGAGAGCAGTCTGGGAGCTGTTCCGATCATCTCCGTATGCGGAAAATCATTCATTCATTAATTTTCTTGTCGGCTTCGTCCCTTAATTAATCCGGAGTCGCCACAGCGGAATGAACTGCCAAATTATCCAGCAAGTTTTTACGCGCCGGATGCCCTTCCAGCCGCAACCCATCTCTGGGAAACATCCACACTCACATTCACACACACACTCATACACTACGGACAATTTAGCTTACCCGATTCACCTGTACTACATGTCTTTGGACTGTGGGGAAAACCGGAGCACCCGGAGGAAACCCACGCGAAGACAGGGAGAACATGCAAACTCCACACAGAAACGCCAACTGAGCCGAGGTTCGAACCAGCGACCTTCTTGCTGTGAGGCGACAGCACTACCTTCTGCGCCACTGCCTTGCCCTATGTGGAAAATTCGGATCCGAATTGAGCTGCGGATCCGTTAAAATATTTTAACTCCAGCGACTAGACCGTAAGCAACCGGATGTGATGTATTCCAGTGTTATACAAGCAGGTCCGTGTACGCGAGATGAGAAATAGGAGTTTATTTGGTTATTTTTTTGAACTATAAAAAGTTTATATTAAAAATAAAAACACATCTGTTCATAAATGTAAGAAAGAAAGTAATAAAAATGTATTTTTTAATGTTGTCTCCACATTCCTTCCAATATTTGGAGCGGTCTATGAGTTTCTAGTATTCATTCCTTCATTAAACCATGTAAACGCACAGAGAATAAAGGCTCTTGCTTTTGCACTCCTTTATTTTGACACTGTGAGAATCAGCTTCTCTCCCATGGTGCACGACAACACTGAAAATACCCTGCGACTGCCACAAGGGGCGCATTCTGAAAGTCGTGTCCAAATGTTGTGTGCAATGGAAAGGCGGCTTCATCATGCACTGTGAGTGTGTGTACCTCTGCTGTTTTGAGCTCTCGGTTGCGCTCCTGTACTCGGCTCTTCAGTTCCGAACACTCTGGCTGCAGCTGCTGCATGCGCTCCGATACACTTTCCAGCTGATCCTGCAACTGTTTGGATATCTTGTTGGCCTCGTCAACTTTCCCCTACAAACAAACAAACAAACAAACAGCACTCAAAAAAGAGCAAACTGCACATTACTGTGACTTATTAGAGTTTCATTAAGCACTTTCTTTATAATGATAGTAACTAGCCTGAAAAAGTTTGTATGGTCAGAATGGTTTAAGGGTTGATCAAAGACATTAATAAGAATATCAATGAAGCAGCTAACATCCTAAGACAATGAGGAAAACACAGATGAAATCGGCCACATAAACAGATTTGTGTGCTTGTGAATGAAAAGGAAAAAGGTATACTTTAAAGTTAAACTAATTTCCATTAATTAGCTGTTTTACATATTGATTAACATTTGAATAACATTTAGATAACAAAACTGATAAATGTGCAAGTTTTGTTATTGCCATTTCATATCATTTTTATTTGCGTGCAAAATTGTCTACTGTGTTATTATTTTGTCAATCCTAGAGGGATAGTTCACCTAAAAATGTTAATTCTGTTACCATTTACTCAACCTACAGTTGTCACAAACCAGGTTGAGTTTTTTTCTTCTGTTAAACACAAAAGAAACTATTTTGAAGAATATTGGAAACATGTAACCACTGACTTCCATAGTATTTGTTTTTCTTAGTATGGCAGTCAAGGGTTTCCAACATTCTTCAAAGTATCTTCCAAAATATGAGACCTCAAACTGGTCTGGAACAAGTAAAGGGTGAGTAAATGATGTCCGAACGTTCATGTCTGGGTGAACTGTCTCTTTAATCAAGAAGATTTAAAAGCCCCATAAGTAAGAATCTGTAGTTTGGATAATACATTTCAACTTCCTAAAAAGTGAAATAAGCAGAAATTTGATTTATACCACTGATACCACTGTTTTATAACCGATTTGTTTACAAAGTACTGTTCAATTCTGATCCAACAACAGCTGTTTTTTATCATTGCAGAATAAATATGGAACTGATGAGCCAAAAAAAGAAAAATATAATTGTAATTATGACAAACAAAATAGATAGTGGAGATTTCAGCAGGAAAAGTAGTCCTAGACATGATATCTGGTTACAAACTTTTATAAAATCTTAACAATAAATCTAGTTTAACATTTGCACGTTTAAAATTTGCACATTCACTGCACCACATTGAACTGTACATACCCACTGCATAAGGGCATTTGTAATTATGTACACACCCACTATACATATACACTTGTAATCATGCTTATTTATCTGTACACTACTGATTATTAATAGCAACCTGTACATATATTCATATATTGTTACATATACACTTGTAATCATGTTCATCTATCCCTGTACATATATTCATATATTGTTACATATACACTTGTAATCATGTTTATCTATCTGCACACTACTGATTATTAATAGCAACCTGCACATATATTCATATATTGTTAATCTGTTCATAGCTTATCCAACCTGTATATAATGTTCATAGTACATCCATCCCATCTGTAAATATCACCATAGTTTTCTATAACTGCACTTTATAACTTATTCCTGTATCGTGCACTTGCTGCTATTGCACTGCTGGTTAGACCTAAACTGCATTTCGTTGCATTGTACTTGTACATGTGTAATGACAATAAAGTTGAATCTAATCTAATCTAATCTAATCTAGTTAAATGTTAAATATTAAATATCGAATTGGTGCATCACTACTGTAAACGTAAGGAGAGAGTTCACCCCAAAACAAAATTGCACTTATTATTTACACCCTCTCAAGTGGTTCCAATCCTTTATTTATTTTTAATTCTACAGAACACCAAAGACGATAATCTGAAGAATGTTGGAAACCTGTAACCACTGACTCTCATACTTGGAAAAATGTAAACTATGTAAGTCAATGGTTACAAGTTTCCAACATTCTTCAAGTCATCTTCTTTAGTGTTCATCAGAAGAGAGAAAGTCAACCGGGTTTGTGACAAATGAAGGGTGAGTAAATGATAACCGGATTTTCAGTCACCTTCCACTCCTCCACCTTCTGGTCATATTTGACGGTGGATCTCTCTTCAGCTGTGATCTGTTCTTTCATGGGCTTCATCTCCTGCTCCATTTCTGCCACCTGATAAATACAGGTTAGTATTAGCTGAAATCAAAACCAATTAATGATCTTTCATTTTATGACAGACAAAATTATATACGGAAACCACAAAGCAGTTTTTAGGCTAATTCATAAAAAAGGTCATTGTCATTATTTAATTATTGTGATTGGTGATTACATGCACAGGGGCTTTTACATTTTCAATAAGCCAGCTCAAAAGTGTTTCTGCTGAACAGTCATGCCATTCTAAAATTACCTCATTTAAGATCTGATTTCTTTCAAATCAGTGATCGTCACTGCCTGACTGCGATACCATATAAAGAGGGCCTCAGACCAGCCAAGAAGCAACATGTCTTCAAAATATGGACATTTAGGCTGCATTGCAGATCTTGATGGTCAATTCCAATTTTGTGACTGTATCCGATTATTTTGAAAACCTGGGCCCGGTTTTTCAAATGTAATCCACTAGGATTTTGGATAAGGGATTGGATCAAATCTTGAAAATGGGTTTTTCAAAAGAAAAAAACGGATTACCTAATCGGATTAGATCACGTAATCTAATCTTGGTTTTGATCCGGATCAAATCTTTAGTTTGGGTTTTTCAGACCTTTTTTTGTACGATTTGGATCACTTTGATCCAAAAAACCTGGATTAAACTGATCCCACCAGAAAGGTGGATTTAGTGTGGATTTCATGCCCAAAATGTAATGAAAACTTAAAAATGTATTAAATAATACTATTTTTGGATCATGCAGTATCTTACGAGATATACTATTTATTAATAAGGTTTTAATTTTATTTGTTCATCTCTCAGGCTATAGTGATTATAGGCTTTAACGTATTCAGCCTTTCAGTATAGGCCTACAGCAAAATAGAAAGAGTTTGGCCTCATAAAATAATCCCCCAAACAGCTGTAAATTTTACCAAAAACAATACAATTTTTGTATTGAATATATATATTTTTGAATATATATATATATATATATATATATATATATATATATATATATATATATATATATATATATATATATATATGGCCAGAAAAAAAAGAGCGGGCGCTGACTAACAGCTGATAACTAAAGAGTGCTCTTTTCTCCATTCCTCTATGTAATCTGTTTGCAGCTTTTGACAAGCTGTTTTAGTATAGTTTATGACAAAAAGGTTCTCATTTGTCCATTTTCTTTTGGTATATAGGCTTTTTAAACTTTTAGGCATCTTAAAGTAATGTCCATGGCGTGATTTATGCACCAGTTTTATATTAGTTTATATTGGTTACGTGGCGCACATTACGCTCTTTCGCTCTCGTTAACATGCTTAAATACCTGTGCTATATGACAATATGAAAGCTGTTTAAGTCCTCGTGTATGAGATTTAAGTTTTGCAACTTCGCTGAAGTCTGTTCTGAAATGAAAGTGTCAGACTTGAGGTCATTCGGCATGATTTTTAATGACGCACGACTCGCATTGACAGGTGAAAATCTGATCTACTTGCTCACTCTGCAGACACGACGACACAGATCTGATTCATATCAGATAAGTTTCCACATATGAACAAGGCCTGAATTTGATTTGAGTGAATCAGAATCCATGGGATTTGTTCCTGCTTACACGTACATAGGCCATATCCGATTTGTAAGCAAAAATGAAATGTGCGCACATCTAGAAAATCTCGAAGGCAGGTGCTCGATCAAAAATAAACATGTGTTGCGAAAAGTCTAAAGAAAATCGGCACATGACCACTTTAGCTCACAAAAGTCTTAAATATCACTCACACAACCTTTCGACAGACATATATTAAAGACTTTTGAGAGCTAAAGAGGCAGTGTGTCGATTTTCTTTTGATCTTTTGCCATATCCGATTTGTGCCACATGTGAAAAAAATAAATAAATAAATAAAAATCGTAATTTAATCACTTGATCAGTGCAGTCTAAATGCAGCCTTAGGGTGCTTTCACACCTGCCTTATTTAGTTCGATTGAATCGCACAAGAGTTCGTTTTCCCTTTTGGTGCGGTTTGTTTGGGCAGGTGAGAATGCAGCAATCGTACTCTAGTGCGCACCAAAAGCGAACCAAATAAGCGTACCGAGACCTGCTTAAAGAGGTGGTCTTGATATGCTTTCAAACGAACCCTGGAGCAATTTGTTTGTGGTGAGAATTTGATCAATACTAAAACAGGTCCAACCGCAAAAAAGTACTGCGCCTTTTGGACTAATTCAGCCACCGTAGGCCGATGCGCTGTGCATTATGGGATAGGGAGGAAAAATATTTATTGACTGCGCTTTACCAACCGAGAGAGGGGAAAACATTACCTGATGGATCGTTGGTAATATTTCCGTAAGATGACCATGTCGCAGTTTAGCTAAATTAATACACGCCTCCTCCTGAAGTGACGAGCGATGCATTAAAACATTGTTTTCCAGCCGCGGACGCGCTTCATTCTCGAAATGTATAGTTTGTCTAAAGCAGATACAATCAGTCAGCGCAGTCGTCCCATGGAGTTTTAGCACTCACCTGCGGCTAACTACAACTAAACAAATGCTAAAGTCTACTTAATTAATTATATTTTAATTCAATTACATTATTGATGCTGTATAAGAAGAAACCTTATGAAATGGAAAATAGTCACATCAACCTTTCAGCGGACGTTTATCGATGTCTAAAAAAACACTTGCAGTGCATAAAGCCTGCTCTACCTGACAGAAGTCTTGTCAATCCCAGTTGTAAGAGCAACAAAAAATAACTTGACTTCTAACATGTTTCTTGGCATTTGTCTGTACGGTGTGAATTGGCCTATAGAGAATCAGTCCACACTAATGGGATTGTTCAGTTGTTGTTACTTGCAGCTCTAAAGAAATACAAAAAATCTGAATTATTAAACTGATGGGATGTGATTTCCTGACCAGAGCCCAGGCCATCTGATTCTTCAGCTCGTTCAACTTCTGCTGCATTTCATCGAGGGAAGCCAGACTTTTATAGCGCTCTTCTTTGTCGCGGAACTTCTGCTTCAGTTCCAGCAGAGTCTGTGTGAGAAGAAAGGGTGTGCCAAAAACAAAAGAAATATGTAGTCATCTAGATGAATAACCAGTTTAGCAATGCAATCAGATATCATTTCCAGAGCTGTTGCATCCAAGACACATCTTCAGTTCAGACACATCGCGTGATTATTTCAGCACTCACCTCCCTGTGTTTCTCCACTGTATTCTGGGTCAGGGTCTTGGTCTTCATGATGTAGCTGTAATCCTCTTTCATTTGATCCAGTTGAGTGGCTTTCATGAAAAACTGCAGAAAAAGAGCCAATCAAATTAAGAGTTGGAGTTGATCTAAAGTAGCTCTATTATACCATTTTCTGCATAGAAGCTATCACTTAGTTCGCCTACTTAAGGACTGTAAACTTACAGTAATAGTTTACACAAAAGATAAAAGTTCCTCATTTAATCACTCGAGTGTTTCTAAACTTTTAGGAATTTCTTCTGTTGAACACAAAGGACGATATTTTGAAGAAGGTTGGGGAGAAATCAGTCATTGAAACCCATTTTAGGAACAGAAAATACTATGACAGTCAATCAATGGTGGAAATTTGACAGTATTCTTCAGGATATCGTCCATTGTGTCTAACAACACTCAAACAAGAATGGAACAAGGATGAGTAAACAGTCCAAAATAGTTCTGATCATGTTTTAAGTGGAACAAACTGTTTTTGTCATTAAAATGTCTCAGTAAGTGTCATTACGCTATCATTTTTTTTTTTACAGCATCTTGAATATTGAATGAAATTTTAATGACAGATTTGGCTTGTTCGACTACACTACCTGACAAAAGTATTGTCATCAAACCCAGTTATAAAAGCAACAAAAAAAATAAATAACCTGACTTCTAGTTAATCATTTGGAAAAGTGGCAGAAGGTAGATCATCTGTTGAGCTGCATCCCAATCATCACAAATACTGCAGAAGACCTACTGGAACCTGCATGGACCGAAGATTCTCACAAAAATCAGTCAAGTTTGGTGAAGGAAAAGTCATGGTTTGGAGTGACATTCAGTATGGGGGCGTGCGAGAGATCTGCAGAGTGGATGGCAACATCAACAGCCTGAGGTATCAAGACATTTGTGCTGCCCTTTACATTACAAATCACAGGAGAGTGTCAATTCTTCAGCAGGATAGCGCTCCTTCTCATACTTCAGCCTCCACATCAAAGTTCATGAAAGCAAAGAAGGTCAAGGTCCTCCAGAATTGGCCAGCCCAGTCACCATACATGAACATTATTGAGCATGTCTGGGGTAAGATGAAGGAGACACTGAAGATGAATCCAAATAATCTTGATGGACTCTGGGAGTCCTGCAACAATGCTTTCTTTGCCATTCCAGATGACTTTATTAATAGATGATTTAAGTCATTGCAGAGATGTATGGATGCAGTCCTCCAAGCTCATGGGAGGCATAAACAATATTCATTCTTTTTCCACTGCAGCATGACTTTATATTCTATACTGAACTTTCTTTCTGATCAAACTTTTGTCTAAGCAAAGTCAGACCTTACTGTCCTAATTAAATAATTCAAAATCAAGGCATGATCATATTTTATTTTGGTAAAATACATGTAATCTAGAGGCCTTTTCCTTTCATATAAGCCACTTCTGATACCAAATGATCAACTAGAATCAAGTTATTATTAGTGTTCCTAAAACTTGGATAGGCATCAAGACTTTTTTCAGGTAGCGTATAGTTGAAGTAAAATTTATTAGGGTGTTTTAAAATTCATGAGGTATTTATAACGGCTTCATATCAATCATGTTTATGACTAGTTTATAACTAGTTTTTTTGGTCTTGGTAATGTCAAGTTGTCACAACAAAGACATAAACAGGTTAAGATGTATTTGTTTATGGCAAGTTGTCAAAAAAAACAATGTCACCTTTGCATCTATAATGTCATAACTGAATGACTCTTTTAAAAAAAAAAAAAAAAAAACAGTTGTCATAAGCATGCATAAAATCTCCTTCACGTTTATGATGTCTCATGTCATGATAATAAAAGTTTAATGACAGACTTTTGAACACCTCTTTATAGAGGTGTGAACCTATACTGGTCTCATGGTTCGGTTACGATTATCATGCCATCGATTCGGTTCAATTCGATATCTCTGTGCATCACGGTGTATTGACGATGCTTTTTATATACAGTATTATATTTTGGGGGGAGGCTATAACAAGCTCCAAACACACACACACACACACACACAAACACACACACACACACACGCAAACGGTTGCACGCATGTACACGCATGTACACGCACGTACACGCACACACACACACACACACACACACACATACACACACACACACACACACACACACACACACACACACACACACACACACACACACTCACACACACTTAAGCCCTCGCAATATGCGTTTAGCCGGGAGAGCTCGCGATGAGCGGAGCAAAAAAAAAAAGAAGAAGAAGAAGCACTTTTCCGACGGCCCTTTTACTCTCTCGGTTAAACGCATATTGAGAGGGCTTAAAGGGAGCAGTGGTCGTAATGTCGAGCGAAAAAAAGAAAAAGACTAAAAAAACAATTAATTTTGACACCCCTACCTCTTCAAGTAGTTACCAAAATGGGTCTATGCAATATATATTAGGGTAAAATATACCTTAATAACTTATTAAAATATATCCTATGGCTGCAAACTCAAATTCAACAACACATGATTTACCCACAAACATCAAGTCTCACTTTGTATTTGTCTCCCTCTCCTTTGGAGTGCAGAAAGTGTTTGCTCATTTCCTGCGTGAGGATGGAGACCGGATTATCCACCTGAAGATGGAAGAAGCAAAACACATTATTTCAAGAGTCTTGTTAGCAAGCGTTTTGAGAACAGAGATGATTTTTTGCCGTACCTGAATGTTAAAATGATCCAGAATGGACACCAGCTCCTCCTTTTTTGATGACACCAGTTGCCCTAATTGTAAAAGACAAAGGCTAATTTAACTGTCAGTTTTTTGTTGTTGTTGTGCTAAATCATTATCGCATGGTAAAAGCTAATCAAACTTAAGTCAAAATGATAAAGCCTCCAGTTATTTTTTTTTTCAAATAATTCCCAAATGATGTTTAACAGAGCAAGGAATTTTTTTACAGTAATTCTGATAATATTTTTTCTTCTGGAGAAGGTCTCTTTTGTTTTATTTCGGTTAGAATAAAAGCAGTTAATTTTTTTTTTAAACAATTTAAGATCAAGATTACTATCCCCCTTAAGCAATATTTTTTTCATTGTCTACAGAACAAACTACCGGTATACAGTGACTTGCCTAATTACCCTAACCTGCCTGATTAACCTAGTTAAAGGTGTGGTAGGTGATCTGCAAAAATGCTAACCACTTGGCATATTATCTTTGGACGCCGGGGAGGGACTGTGATTCAAAGCTACGCCTCCTGAAATCACGAATGCGCACACCGAGACATGACAACAGACAACACACTAGTTTATGTCATTCGCCAGTTAGAAATGTAGTTAGTGTTTGACCGGCGGCGTGCAGGAACTACATTTATCACAAAGCCATACATGCTATTTCAAAGCGTATATTCAGAGTAGTATGGTAAACAGTTTCGGGAGGCTGTCATTATTCAAAAATGAAAAAATGTAAATATAAAAGCAGCTTCAGCTCAGTAAAGCAGGCTAAGCGGAATTGCGCTGTTTACTGATGCTTTGCTGTTAAACTAATTTAAAGCGACATTATCGATGCTGTAAAAGGTCCTTTATGAAATTAAAAACAACAATCTTTCACCGGGAGATTTCAGTGGCTGAACAACACTTCTGTGCATATAACCCATTCATACCAAAACAATCTACATCAGCTCTGGGGGACTAAAATAGTTTTAAAACAGAACATTACCTGTCTAACAGTAATACTTCAGCTATGGTGTCGTCCTTCCTCCAGCATGCAAAAGTAACTCCAATATTGATTCAGGATTTTAAAAAGTTTGAATTTAGTATTTCATTTCACCGCGTCTGTGATAGTCTCGGTTGCACATGTCGTGAGCTCATGCAGGCGGGCACACGCTAATGGCAGATCTGCTTAAACAGAGATGCGCAGAGGTCCAAATCTGCATAAGCTGACAGACAGTTTGAGCTACTTATGGGAATTATGGGAGATGTCAGCCCGACAACATTTAATTGGATGAACATTTTTTTTGTTTTATGCCTTGCCCAGAATATAAAAATACATATAAACAGATTTAGATAATTTACTTTAATCATTATTATTGAAATGTGAAGAGACTTTTAACCAGCACAACGAAAAAATGTTTCTGAAGACAATCACCTACTGCACCTTTAAGCCTTTAAATGTCACTTTAAGCTGAATACTAAAATCTTGAAAAATCTAGTAAAATGGCAATTATGGCAAAGATAAAACAAATCAGTTATTAGAAATAAACTATTATGTTTAGAAATGTGCTGAAAATATTTCTTTTAAACAGAAATTTGGGGGAAAATAAACAGGGGGGCTAAAAGTTCAGAAGAACTAACTAGAACCTAAAGTTTATTGATAAACTTTGATGTTGGCTTGGGAAAGCCAACGTGACTGCGCTAGGACTAAGAATGGCAGTTGGCAGGAAGCACGGCGGCGGTTGCTAAGTGGTTGCTAGGCAGTTGCTAAAACAATTATGGCATTGTTAGGTGGTTGCTAAGCAGTTGCTAAATGGCAATGCTCGTGTACACGTTTGATCAAATGCTAATACTTAGTAGGCATTTCTAGCATATGTTATTGCATTTAGATAATCATTCATAGCATGTAGCTCATCGTTATTAGCACTTGGCTTCCATTATCATTGTTACCATGCATAGTACACAGGAAGTCCCATTTGCTAGCATGAGTCAAACAAGCCCATGGCCAGGTCCCTACGATGTTCTGATGTAGAGATATTGCTATTTTTAAATGGTTGCTAGGTTATACTGTTTTATTGTTATGGGGACATTTGACAGGTTAGTGATGATACATCAAAGCTTCTTGGCAATATGAGTGATCTTAGTCAACCCCAATGTTTCTATGACAGTCTTTATGAGTGTCAAAAACTGGACTTGAACATTATGTATTCCTGGTGTTGGGTTGTGGCTGGAAGGGCATTCGCTGTATAAAACAAATGCTGGATAAGTTGGCGGTTCATTCCGTTGTGGCGACCCCTGATTAATAAAGGGACTAAGGGAATGAACATTATGTAAAAATGGCTTGCCGTATTTTTTTGAAAATACAATGCTTAATAGGTGTGAAAGTGATACATGCTAAAAAATGGCTTGCCATATCAGTAAAAAATATGCCATATTTAAAATAAAAATAGTATAAATAAATAAATATATATAAAATAAATATATATATTAAAAAAAAAAAAAAAAAAAAAAATATATATATATATATATATATATATATATATATATATATATAGTTTTATATATATAAAAATAATGCTTAAAAATTATTTATTGGAAAACTATAAGTCTGGTAAACCTTAAAGATATAGCAACAAAATCTAACGCATCTAAATACAGATTTTGGCCAAATTTGGGGCTTGTATAATTTTTTTATATGCCCGGATTATAAAAATTTAATATTTAACATTTTTTATTAAAAAAACAATAAGTCTTATAGGCATGAGGAGATATAGCAACAATCTTGAATGTAGAAGGCACATTTTGACCACATTTGGGCCTTGTGGCATGAATGACCTAGGAGGAGATACGTTTGTTTTCAAGGACAGAGTAGCATAACAGTATGTTGGCTTTCTCAAGCCAACATAATAATTACAGATTGCGTGACTAGCATAAAAACAAAAAAACAATTTAGGGCAAACAAATTAGAATCAGACTAATAAACACAGGTTGACTAAAGAGTATAACCTTGGTTTGCCCCAACCACAGTGTGTTTTCTGCAGTGATTTACTGGCCCTGAAAACATGGTACGATTGACAACTTTGCTATTTGGTATCCAATCTAAAGCAAAAACCAGTGGAGAAGCATATGTTGTGCATATGTGAATGCCTGACGTGACAGCCTGTCGATTACACATCAGGAAAGAATTAGATTCTGGCTTTAATTACACTTCAGCAAATCTTCACTTGCGTTCTCTGTCACGACAGCACAGACAAGAACATTATTTTTGTGACATTTTTTGAGGAGCTATAAAACTGTGAAGTTGAAAAGTTCAGTTTTAGACTTATTAAGCCAGTCCTCTCTTATGATCAAAGAGGTCAGACTCTTGGAAATGTGTACTTTACATGCAAAATGAGCATTTGCTCTTAACTGGAAAAATATCACTGCGCAAAAAAATCTAAAAAATGGATCAAATATTATACACTCACAGGCCCCTTTTGCCTTCAGAACTGCCCTAATCCTACTTAGCATAGGTTCAACAAGATACTAGAAATATTCCCCAGAGATTTTGGTCCATATTGTCATGATAGCATCACGCAGTTGCTGCAGATTTGTGGCTGCACATCCATGATGTGAATCTCCCGTTCTACCACATTCTAAAGGTGCTCTATTGGATTGAGATCTGGTAAGTGTGGAGGCCATTTGAGTACAGTGAACTCATCGTCATGTTCAAGAAACCAGTCTGAGATGATGGCGTGTTATTCTGCTGGAAGTAGCCATCAGAAGATGGGTAAACTGTGGTCATAAAAAGATGGACATGGTCAGCAACAATACTCAGGTAGGCTGTGGCATTGACTGGATGCTCAATTGTTACTAATGAGCCCAAAGTTTGCCAAGAAAATCTCCCAAACCATCATCCCACTATCACCAGCCTAAACCGTTGATACAAGGCAGGATGGATCCATGCTTTCATGTTGTTGATGCCAAATTCTGACCCTACCATCCAAATGTCGCAGCAGAAATTGAGACTCATCAGACAAGGCAACGTTTTTCCAATCTTCTATTGTTCAATATTGGTGAGCCTGTGTGAATTGTAGCCTCAGTTTCCTGTTCTTAGCTGACAGGAGTGGAACCTGGTGTGGTATTCTGCTGCTGTAGCCCATCCGCCTCAAGGTTGGACGTGTTGTGTGTTCAGAGATGCTCTTTTGCAGACTCGGTTGTATCGAGTGGTTATTTGAGCTACTGTTGCTTTTCTATCAGCTGAAACCAGTCTGGCCATTCTCCTCTGACCTCAGGCATCAATAAGGCATTTGCACCCTCAGAACTGCCACTAACTGGATATTTTCTCTTTTTTGGACCATTCTCTGTAAACCCTAGAGATGGTTGTGCGTGAAAATCCCATTAGATCAGCAGTTTCTGAAATACTCAGACCAGCCCGTCTGGCACCAACTAGCATGCCACATTCAAAGTCACTTAAATCACCTTTCTTTTCCATTCTGATGCTCATGTTTAAACTGCAACAGATCGTCTTGACCATGTCTACATGCAGCTGCCATATGATTGGTTGTTTAGAAATTTGCGTTAAAGAGCAGTTGGACAGGTGAACCTAGTAAAGTGGCTGTTGATTGTATTTCAACCAATGGATCGTATATAAGATGTCTGGAGACATATTATCAATTTCTTAAGAGCAATATTAATGTTGGCAACCTGCTACAACAAGCTCTTAGTAAGTAAGGTAATATTACAGATTACAGATATTTATAGATTTGTAAAACGCCTGTTACATTTTTTTTAGTCAGCGCCAATAGCCTAGTGGTGAGCGCACCGACATATGGTGCAGTAGCATGTCAGGGCGTCCCAAGTTCGAATCCTGGCTCGAGGACATTTTCCAACCCTCCCCCCTCTCAGTCTCCCACTTACCTTCTTGTCTAAATACTGTCCTATCTAATAAAGGCAAAGAGGCCTATTTTTGTACCCCTACCCCTCCTCCTTGGCCCTTAAAATCAAGGGGTTAAAGGGAAGGGATTCAAAATTTACCCCTAAGAATTGGGACAGCACTACAGCAACTGCACAAGTCATTATATGGCATCGCGATCTCTTGCTTCATATGAGATCAGACGATCGCCACTGCTGTAGTTATTCCAGCCGCTTTATGTTTTAGTATTTATCTTCAAGAAATCACTGAAGGCATACATGTTATCATAATGATTTAGATGTGGCAATAAGATTGTAATACTGCACTGTGAATTTACAGAGTGGTCATACTTATATATGTAAACACACCAAAAACAGCATGAACATGATAGCAGACACTGTAAAAAGGCCATTCCCAGCCACTAGACTTTTCTGACAAGGTATTTGACTATCACTGAGAGTCAAAATGTTGTGGGGGTGCTAAACAGGAGTTATGATTATGGATTATAGATTTTTAGCTGTTTTTATTTTAGCGTTTTTTTTAAAGCATGACGGTAAAACACGTACATGGTTATGAATATATTAAAACATGTTTGTTTGTTGTAAAAATTGGTTATAATGACAAAAAAATACTAATTTGTGGATCTCCTTACTTCCGGGTGCAGCTGTGGCAGGTGTATTCTGGGAAATTTTTCTTACTCCTTGG
Source organism: Danio rerio (assembly GCF_052040795.2). Taxonomy (NCBI): domain Eukaryota; kingdom Metazoa; phylum Chordata; class Actinopteri; order Cypriniformes; family Danionidae; genus Danio; species Danio rerio. The sequence continues at coordinate 7,094,763 of NC_141022.1, forward strand.
TTTGAGTGTGGTCCCGAAAAATCTTCATTTGAAGGGGTGTTTATCCCTTGCCCTTAGCCCTACGCCTTCAAGCTAAAACGAATTAGGACATCACTACCCCTTCACGGGAGCGTGCAAAACGAGGGGTTGGGGTAAGGGGAAGGACTAAGGGGTAGAATTGGGATTGGGCCTAAGTCTTACAAGAAAAAGTAGTCCCCTAAAATTCTTTTTTTAAATGAAACTTTACCTAGTTTATGATCATTTAAGCAGATGCATTCCCTTATAAAATCACCCCAACCATTTTGAAATAATTCGATTTTTTATCCACCCGGTGAAATAGATTTCTTATGGCAAATTATATTGCAGAAAGATATTGCAATGTGATTTTTTCCAATATCATGCAGCCCTAATTTCCTTACTGTTAATTTATTATTACTTATTCAATATGTTATTTTACAGGATATATGCAGGGATCCTAAAGGTAATTTCAAAACCTTTTTAAAGACCTTCTCTGAATATTTTAAGACCTCATCGCCACCTAGTTCTAATCAGTATCAAACCTTTAACATAAGGAGCAGTTGTTAATAAACAGTTGTAGTTAAATCAATGGAGCACAACCATGCAACAGAACTCAGATAAGCTCGGAAGAAACTAAGCTTGAAAGAATAAATTACGCGATTGTCTTCAGGCACTGATTAAACTCATATTTCTCCAACCAGGAGTATGCAAACTTAAATTTTCCCTTTTTGCCATCTGTTTCGCTCTATGGTTTCGCTGTATGTGGAAAGCGTCACTTCACCTTCCCGCGTTTGTCACAAACTATGTGACATCACCTGGATGGAGGAGCTTGGCCGAATGCACCCAGCCCAAAACAATCATGTGGTTCAAGCATGACGTTGTTAATATTAGGAAGAACCTAAATATATTTATGCTTTTTTGGAGACAAACACTTTGGACAACGATTGGACAAATTTAAGACCTCGTAAAAACGTGATTAAGACTTTTTAATACCTTTTAAGGGCCTTAATTTTGTAAATATTTATTTATAAATTTTTATTACTTTAAAAGACTCCGCAGACAGCCTGTTTTTACTTTTGTTTAGGCATGGGTTGTTGGGAGGGAAATATTTATATACGCCGGCAGCTACCTCTCTGTAACTCTTTCATGGTCGCCCACTGAAGCTTAGCAGGGTTGCGCCTGGTCAGTACCTGGATGGGAGACCACATGGGAAAGCTAAGTTGTGGCTGGAAGTGGTGTTAGTGAGGCCAGCAGGGGGCGCCCAACCTGCGGTCTGTGTGGGTCCTGATGCCCCAGTATATTGACGGGGACTCTATACTGCTCAGTGAGCGCTGTCTTTCGGATGAGACGTTAAACCGAGGTCCTGACTCTTTGTGGTCGTTAAAAATCCCAGGATGTCCTTCGAAAGGAGTAGGAGTTTAACCCTGGCATCCTGGCCAAATCTGCCCACTGGCCTCCTAACCCTCCCCATATCATAATTGGCTTCATCACTCTGTCTCCTCTCCACCAATCAGCTGGTGTGTGGTGTACGGTCTGGCGCAAAATGGCTGCCGTCGCATCATCCAGGTGGATGCTGCACACTGGTGGTGGATGAGGAGATTACCCCCTTTATGTAAAGCACTTTGAGTGCCCAGAAAAGCACTATATAAATGTAAGGAATTATTACTATTATTATTATTATTGTATACACATGAATATAGAAGTGAAGTCAGAATTATTAGCACTCCTGAATTATTAGCCCCCTAGTTACAGGTTTCCAGCTTTCTTAAAAAAATCTCCTTTGGGTTCAACAGAAAAAGGAAACTCATAAAGGTTTGAAACCCCATGAGGGCGAGTAAAAATAGAGAAAATGTTGCTATTTGGGTGAACTATCCCTTAAAGCTACCCAAAAATGAACCGTTAGTGTAATTGTAGGCATACCGGTGTGGCTTTTAAGTTTGTACGTTCGGATTCCCTCACTGGAAATTCGAAGATCAACCACAATAGACTGGCCAAACTTTTCCGGTTTGTACGCATCACGACCCCTGTTTCTCAGCGTGATGGACACATCTGCAGAGCTGATTATTAAACACACACACACACACAAATTAAACAGTGTGAGAGACTAAATACAGACTGTGGTTACATGCAGGGAAAAACAGGATGGGTGTGTTTGTACCTCTCTCCTTCCTTAACAAATCCTTTGAGAGAGGAGCCTCGGTTGGTGGTGAGAGCTTTACCGCCCAGGGCTACAATCAGAGCTGTCAGCACGGCACTTTTCCCACCTAACACACAAATACACACCAAACAATTATACACAAAATTCAAAAGAAATAATTTGTGGTCATTCATGCCAGCTTCTACAAAACACATAATAGCTTGTTTTCATATCACTACCTGACTAAAGTCTTGTCGCCTATCCAAGTTTTAGGAACAACAAAAATTAACTTGACTTCTAGTTGGTATCAGAAGTGTCTTATATGAAAGGCAAAGCAAAGATTATGCTTATTTAATCAAAATAAAATATGATCATGTCTTGATTTTTAATTATGTATTAGGACAGTAAGGTCTGGCTTTGCTTAGACAAAAGTCTTGTCACTTTAACAGAAATAATGTACAATATACAATATGAAGTCATGGTGCAGTGGAAAAAGAATGAATATTGTGTATTATATTGACTCCCATGAGCTTGGAGGACTGCATCCATACATCTCTGCAATGACTTAAATCATCTATTAATAAAGTCATCTGGAATGGCAAAGAAAGCGTTCATGCAGGACTCCCAGAATACATCAAGGATCTTTGTATTATTTCTCAATGCCTCCTCCTTCATCTTACCCCAGCCATGCTCAATAATGTTCAAGTCTGGTGACTGGCCTGGCCAATCCTGGAGCACCTTGACCTTCTTTGCTTTCAGGATTTTTGATGTGGAGGCTGAAGTATGAGAAGGAGCGCTATCCTGCAGAAGAATTTGCCATCTCCTGTGGTTTGTAAAGTAATGTGCAGCACAAATGTCTTGATACCTCAGGCTGTTGATGTTGCCATCCACTCTGCAGATCTTTTGCATGCCCCCATACTGAATATAACCCCAAACCATGATTTTTCCTTCACCAAACTTGACTGATTTCTATGAGAATCTTGGGTCCATGCAGGTTCCAGTAGATCTTCTGCAGTATGTGTGATGATTGAGATGCAGCTCAACAGATGATTCAGCAGAAAAATCTACCTTCTGCTACTTTTCCAAATGATCGGACTAGAAGTCGAGTTATTATTTGATGCTCCTACAACTGGGACTGACGACAAGACTTTTGTCAGATAGTGTAGACAGCAATCGACCCCATTTAACCCTTGTGTACTGTGCAACCTGACTACCCTTTCGTTATGTTAGGGACTGTTTTTGCCCCATTGACTTCCATTACAATGGCATTTTTTGATTGCAAAGCCATGACAGCAATATAACCATGCATTCTCGACCGTTGGTGGTTTTCCCTGATGGGAAGAGGTAAAAAGTGCGAATTGTACTGTTGATTATCAGTTGGCAGCATTAACTGTTTAGAAAAGGGGTCTCAAACTGCCGGCCCGCGGGCCATTTGGGGCCCCCCTCCTCCTCCAACAAAACATATATTTTTTAGGAGCACTATCATTGTTGTGCATTCGCATATAGCCACTTGTGCACTTGTGGTTTTGACTTTTTTGTTAGATTGACATTGCGAGTAGTGAGGACATTGTAGCCGAATGTTGATTAAACCAGTTTGGAACCAGTTTGATAAGACAGCTCAATGTACAAGAAACAACCTTGAGTTTCCTCAACAGATTGTCTCTTACGTCTATTGCATCCATGGTTTAGCTTATTACAGGTCGGAGATCAGCTCTTAATAGATTAGGGTTGACCTGACCCCCAAGATCCATGCCGCCATCCATATCTAGAGTTAGATACAATTCTTCCTTGACGCATACATTTAGAATTGTCTATTTTTTGCTATAACCAATGAGAACTGTTTACCTGGATCCCACCTTTTCTGGACTTGTGTAAAGAGTATAATTGCTGCAGTGTTGTACTGTAAGTCAGAGCGGCCTAGGAACTCATCGTGAGTGTTGAAGCTGGCTTCTGCTGATGAAACTGCAAACTATCTTGAGTTAACTTGATTTATTTATTTATTTGAATCTCTGACTCCGGCTCCTCTTCATCTGACAGACTGCTCATTCTTTGGGTTAAAACTTTATAGCATCCCTACAATATCAAGATAAGTGCACAAAAGTCTCACACTCACTATACACACACACACACACACACACACACACACACACACACACACACACACACACACTATATTCCATATAGAAGGTAGAAACTAAGCTGACGATCAACACTAAAAATGTAAAATGTTATCTTTTGCAAACGGGGAAAACCAGCAACCATCAAGAATGCATGATTATATGGAGTCATGGCTTTGCCATCAAAAATGTCATTATAATGGAAGTCAATGGGGCAAACAGCCACCAACATAATGAAAGGGTAGTCAATTTGCCTAGTGAGTGTATTGTTGAATTAAAATAAAAAGTTCTAAGCATTTTCCAAAAATTCATGTCAAAATAAGATTTGTCTCCAAAAATCTTTCCATTTGCTAAAACACAGAGAAAGCTGTGGCCAAAGTAAGACTCAAAATCACCCCACAGAAGATGAAAACATCCCCAACAGCACACAAGGGTTAAAAATCTGAGTGTGCTGTGTTCAGTAATAACAATTTCTGTAATATATAGCAGTAGTTTCACCCTAAATCTTCCTGTTACCAGACGTTATAATCATTCATATGTTTTCAGTATATTTAAAACATGTTACCTCTCCTAATTTATGCCAGAAATGTTTCTGTGAGCAATAGTGTTTATTAACTAAGGGTCTGTGGCCCTCTTGTGGTCCACGCTGTACTTTTGTCGGTCTTGTCTTTTTTTAATTTAGCAGATATTTAAATAACAGTAAGTACATGATGTGTGAAATATACAGTACAATCTGCTAGTTTTAAACATACAGAATAATAATGAAATACAGTTATGTTCCCAACCATAATAGTATTCTTATACCAACCCAAATCAACCCCACAAACAAACAAAAAAAAAAAAGAAAACAATTATGGTAAGCTCTTAAAGCTGTACATGCCTGAGCCTGACTATGATTAAGATGAACCAGTGCAACCACAATTGCTGCCCCCAGGGCTGCTCGATTATGGGAAAAATCACAATCACGATTATTTTGGTCATAATTATAATCATGATTATTCAAAACGATTATCAAAAGTCAAAATTACCAGCCCTCCTGTGATTTTTGTTTATAAATATTTCCCAAATTATTTTTAACAGAGCAGGACATTTTTCACAGTATTTCCTATAATTTGTTTTGGGAGAAAATCATATTAGCTTTATTTTGGCTAGAATAAAAGCAGTTTTAAATATTTTGAAACCTATTTTAAGATCGATATTGTTAGCCCCCTTAAGCAATATATTTTTGAATGTCTGCAGAAGAAATGTTACACAATGACTTGCCTAATTACCTTAAGCCAGTGGTTCTCAAACTGTGGTACGTGTACCACAAGTGGTACGCGTGCTTCCCTCTAGTGGTACGCGGATGAATCAAATATGTCATGTGTACATGCTACATATATTTAAATAAATGATCGAAAATGATTTGTATACGAGTATGATGACATAAAGCCTATATTTATGATGTCCAGGCAACATTTTCAGGTGCTGATAAACCAGGAGTTTTTTTTTAAAAACTTTTTAAGAACAGTAACCTACCATTTTTAATTTTTAAAAGCACATTTTAATTTAAATGTTCTTAATAATAGGAACTAATATGCATACGCTTTTAGCTGCTTTACTGGACCTAATACGCTACTGTATTTCACTATTTACTACTCATTATGGTGGTACTTGCAATGACAACTTTTTTCTGAGATGGTACTTGATGAAAAACCTTTGAGAACCACTGCATTAAGCCTTTGAATGTCACTTTAAGCTGAATTCTAGTGTCTTGAAAAATATCTAGTAAAATATTATGCACCGTCATCATAGCAAAGATTAAATAAATCAGTTATCAGAAATGAGTTATTAAAACTATTGTTGAAAAAATGTGTTGAAAAAAATATATTCTTTCCGTTAAACAGAAATTGGGGGGAAAATAAACAGGGGGGCTAATAATTCTGACTTCAACTGTACTGTGGCAAATTTTAGGTCCCGTACTTACTTCCATTATTTCCTACGACAAAGTTGACGTTTGGACCAAACGCAAAGGGCCCGAGCAACGAATGGCACATGAAGTTTCTCAGAGAGATGCTCTCGATAATGCCCACCTCACCAGTCACCTGAAAACACAAACACACACACACACAAAGATGTGAAAAAATCATTTGAAAACAACAAAAAATATCTCTGATTTTTTTACAACACAACAAACTTAGCTGGCAAGACATTTGTTCTGTGTCAAGTATGTCTTAGGGTGCTTTCACACCTACACTTTTGTTTCGGAACGTATCTCGTTTGCCTAGTTAGCGCGGTTCGATTGGCATATGTGAACAGGGCAATCGCGCTCTGTTCCGCGCCAAAGTAATCGCTCCGAGATCGCTTGAATGAGGTGGTCTCGGCTCGATTGAAACGAACCCTGGAGCGGTTCGATTGCAGTGAGAAAGTGATCCGATCCGAGCGCGGTTATATCACAGTGTTTTATGGATATGTAATAGGCATACGGCTATATGAAGAGAGAATTATGAGTAGGGCGGGAAGTTTCGCGAGTCTCCGGATGCCCGCAAACGAGTGATGATCTCCCGGTAATCTTGCGTCTCCCTCCCAGTCCTCAAATAGGCATCGTCGCGCACCCTTCTCACCCCTCCCCACCGCGTCTCTCCTCAGACACGTCGCGTGCGCGCACCCTGTCAATCACCACCAAACCACCACCTCTCCTGACAGCTGAGCAGGACGCTGCAAAAAAAACTCTGACACGCTGACCAATGTGAGGTGAGTTTACTCGCACGTGACTTGTTTTAGCTCTTTTGGTCCAATTAGAAACTTTGCAGTGTGAAAGCGAACCGCTCCAAGAGCAAAGAGCAACAATGTAACAATGTTAATCTCTGTTTCGGAACAACTGAATCGATTCACAGGTGTGAAAGCACCCTTACACTCTGAGATTGGCTCAATCCATCTCCTGCGCTGAAGTAGATCGGTTCCTCATCCTCCTCAGTCTCAGGCTGTGATAACCGGCTTCTCTTATCAGGCGTAAGCCGTGAATTACTGCTCTTTCTCTTCGACATCTCCTACACACATCAAGCATTTATCATTTACAATCAACTCATTATCACATACTAAAATACTTGCTATTACACTAATGAGAACATTTTTACGAGTCTTTCTGAAAAGTCTGCTTTCAGTTTTACCTTAAAAATGCTAGTATGTTTGTGTACATTAAACTAAAACAGTAATAAAAAAATGTAGAAAGGACTTCAAGCTAGGACTGGGTGTATGAGAGTAGCTTTTCTTTGAATTCAAAAATCATATTATAACATGGACTGTGGTGTGTTATAGTGATATTGAGGTAAAGTTAGATTCAAATTAGCACATTTGGACTTTCTGTTTAATAAAATAATTTCAAAAAAGTATTATTTGCACATTCTAAATAGGGAAACCATATTAGATTGACTATCAAGGTACAACATTGTACTATACGGTCAATTAAATAGTGCTAATGTTGTTGTGAGGTCATACTTGCATACCATTTCAGAACCAATATTAAAAGTAGCATGGTAAACAACATAGGGACCATCTCACAAGTTGTGTCACTGTTTAAAAATGAACGAATTTGCGAATAAAACACCAACTTTTGAGGTAAAGTTGGATTTACATTCGCATATTTGGACTTTCTTCTTAATAATATAATGTTAGAAATGTATTATTTGTACATTCTAAATAGGGATTTCATATTAGCAGCCAATAAATATCAAAGCACAACATTGTTCAAAGTAATTTAAATAGTGCTAATGTTGTTTTGAACTCATACTTGCATGTGATTTCAGACCTAATATTCAAATTAGCATAGTAAACAATATTGGGAATGCTAAATGAACGATTGTGCAAATATAATCCAACTTTACCTCAATTGATATGTCGCACATTTGGACTTTCTCCTTAATAATATCATTTCAGAAAAATATTATTTGCTAACTCTTAACATTAACATGACTATCAAAGTACGACATTGTTCAGTCAATTAAATGGCGCTAAAGTTATTTTGAAGTCACACTTGCATGCCATTTTAGACCGAATATTCAAAGTAGCATGGTAAACAATATAAGGACCGTGTCACAAGTTGTGTCACTGTTCAAAAATGAATGAATGCGCGAATATTACACTAACTTTACCTCAATAGTGATATTGAGGTAAAGTGGGATTTACATTAGCACATTAGGACTCCTTGATAATATCATTTAAGAAAAGCATTCTTTGCAAATTCTAAATAGGGAAAAATTATATTAGCAGCCAATGAATATCAAAGCACAACATTGTTCACAGTCCATTAAATAGTGCAAATGTTGTTTTGAAGTCACACTAAATTCAATTTTAGACCAAATATACAAAATAGCATTGTAAACAAAATAGAGAATGTTAAATGAACGAATGTGCGAATATAAAACAAACTTTAACTCTACTGATATTGAGGTAAAGTTGGATTTACATTTGCACATTTTGATCACTTAATAATAAAATTTCAGAAAAGTTTTTTATTTTTTTGCAAACTCTAAAGAGGGAAACTATATTAGATTAATTATCATTAACATGACTATCAAAGTACGGCATCGTACAGTCAATTAAATGATGTCAATGTTGTTTTCAAGTCATATTTGCATGCCATTTTAGACTGAATATTCAAAGTAACATTGTAAAAAATATAGTAATCATGTCACAAATTGTATCACTGTTCAAAAATGAAGGAATGGGCGCCAACTGTACCTCAATAGTGATACTGAGATAAAGTTGGATTTGCATTCGCACATTAGGACTTTCTTCTTGATAATATAATTTTAGAAAAGTATTATTTGGGAATTCTAAATAGGGAAATCCTATTCTCTCTTAAGACTCCTAAAATGCAACATTGTTCACCGTGAATTAAATAGTGCTAATGTTGTTTTAAAATTACAATTACATGCTATTTCAGACTGAATATTCAAAGTAGCGAGGTAAACAACATAGAGAGCATGACACAAGTGGTGTCACTGTTAAAAAAATTAATGAATGTGCGGATATAAAACCAACTTTACCTCAATTAAACAACATAGGGACCATGTCACATGTTGTGTCTGTTCAGAAATGAATGAATGTGCGAATATAACACCAACTTTACCTCAACAGTGTTATTGAGGTAAAGTTACGTTGAAATTTGCACATTTGGACTTGGGCTTTCTCATTAATATAATTTTAGACAATTATTTTTTTGCAAATTCTAAATAGGGAAACCATATTACATTGATTAAAATAATATGACTATCAAAGTATGACATTGTTCAGTCAATTAAATGGTGCTAAGTGTTGTTTTGAAGTCATAAAGTTACTTGTATACTTTCAGATGAAATATTCAAAGTAGCATGGTAAACTGTATAAGGATCGTGTCACAATTGTCACTTTTCATTATAGGGACCAAACGAATGCGCAAACTTAAAACCAACTTTACCTCAGTTAAGAGATTGGCTAGTTTTGATTTATCGTTGGCTTGACTCCGACGCAGACATCATAGACACGAAGACAATGAAAGAAACCACTAAAGGAAATGTGACATGACTGATGCCATCAAGGAGTGTGGCACCACAGAAAATCCATAACACAACTATAATACAAATATAATAATAAAATATTATAATGAAAAAAACACATTGAGCTGAAAACTAAATGTAACGCTAGCGTTAACTTTAAATCTAATTAAAACACAATATGCAAAGTAAACTACTTGACATCATCAAAGGCGAGTTGGCATAATTAAATAAGCACAACGGATTATGTAAAGAATAATTAAAGAATAAATCATAGTTTGGGTTTTTGATTGTGTCACATTGAAATTCGTGCTAAAATGTGCTAAGCGGGTCAGACTTTCAATGCTGAAGTCATTAGGTCGTCAATACCACTATACTTATGTAAAAGCACTCATGCAGAACATTAATGTATGTATGGCTTTTATATACACAGATGTCAGAAAATAAGTGAGGAAAGTGAAAGAGGCGTCACATACCAACTCTACGCTGCTCCTCGCGCGCTTTCCGCTTCGACAGCTCGGGGAAGGCGGCCGGGGGCGTCGTCACTTCCGGTTTGCGTCTGCCAATCAGGTAACTCGTAGCCCTCCAATAAAACTCCCTAACTTTCATGAACTGGCACCAGTGTTGCCAACTTAGCAATTTTGTTGTTAGATTTAGCAACTTTTCATACTACCTTCGCAACTTTTCTACCTCTACAAACATTTCAAATTGGTATTGAGTTAGAATGCTGTTTTTGTGAAAGCTTTAATGAAACAATTTTACATTTAGTTTGGTCTTGCCAATATCCTCAACCTTTTCTTGCATTAATGTTGAAGCTTTAATTGCGCATAATATTTTAAATCATTTTCCTTATCTTATAAACATGTGATTTTGGGTTATGTAAAGCATCGCTCTTAAAATATGCAGATTTCATTATAAACTTTAAGTGTCACATACATAAATCCAAGTTTGCCAAAAGCAAACCTCTCTTCATGGTGCTAAAAAAAGAGTTTCAAATGTATATAAAACTGATTTCCAAGTCTAAAAATAGAAAAGCAATTAAAACAATTAATACATGCTCATCCTTTAACATGTATACATAAAAATGTCTGTATATATGCATTTCCTGTAGAAAAAGTGCATTAATAACTCTTGTTAATAACTAAAATTGGAAAATGTGCGTAATATATTTGTGTGTAATTTGATAATTATGTACCCTCTCCTGTTTTTTTCTTCTCTTCTTCTTTTAATTCCTTTTTTTCTCACGTATTTTATTCTTGTTAAGAAATGTAAAGTTATTTTATTATGCAAGAAAACTGCACATGCCGGTTCTGGTTTAAAAAAAACAAAACCTAGCAACTTTTTTTTTTTTTTACAAAAAGCAACACATTTTGCGATTTTTAACATTGATTTGGCTACTTTTAGCAATTTTTAACAAGTGACTCAAATGAGCAGTGGCTGCAGGCTTCACTCAGTGGAGTGAATTGCTAGCTCAGATTGTTTTTCATAACTGTTAATTTACTGATAATTGTTAACATGTATAATTGTTGGTAATCCAGGTAGCAATCAATTCCAATAGGGCTGTAATTGTTGTCACTTTCACAACTGTAACCCCTCCCCCACGCCACCCTCCAAAGTAGCTCAAAGTACAACAGCAAATGTCATATTTTGACTGTTAGTCCGTTTTGAAGTGCCTGCCCCCCCCCCCCCTCCAAAAAAACACCACTAGATGACGCCACTGACAACATATTATATTACACATGTGATAATGCAATGTGAAGTTTGTTTGTTTGCTTTATTTATAGAGCACATTTAAAAACAGCAGATGTTGACCAAAATGTTTACAAAACGACCAGCATACAAAATCTATACCTATATATAAAAATTTTGCAAAATATATAAAACAGATTAAAATTAAATTAATTACCATCAAAGGCAAGAGACAGAAGGTGATTTTTTAGATGAGACTTAAAAGCACCAAGTGAAGAACATGACCGGATCTGTAAAGGCAGACCATTCCACAGTCGCGGGGCTGCAGCAGAAAAAGCCCTGTTACCTCTGACAACTAGCTGAAATGTGTTTTCAGACCTGATTGGCCTCAATGAAGTGTGCCAGTGAAGAAGCTCAGAAATGTAAGTCGGTGCCAGACCATTCAAACTTTTAAAAACTAGAAGCATTAACTTATATTGAATTCTAAATTGGACTGGGAGCCAGTGAAGAGACAATAAAACTGGTGAGATACTAGAAAATTCTTCAGTCTTCAAAAAGTCTTCATATTGGCTCGTTCATAATCAAGTTTTTTATAACATGATAAGCACTGTTTTAAACAAAAATGACGTGGAGCCTTTAATAACAAGTAAGATCAGCCAGGGAAGCAGTGGCGCAGTAGGTAGTGCTGTCGCCTCACAGCAAGGTCGCTGGGTTGCTGATTCGAGCCTCGGCTCAGTTGGCGTTTCTGTGTGGAGTTTGCTTGTTCTCCCTGCGTTCACGTGGGTTTTTTCCGGGTGCTCCGGTTTCCCCCACAGTCCAAAGACATGTGGTACAGGTGAATTGGGTATAGGCTAAATTATCGTGTATGAATGTGTGTGTGAATGTTTCCCAGAGATGGGTTGCGGCTGGAAGGGCATCCACTGCGTAAAAACTTGCTGGATAAGTTGGCGGTTCATTCCGCTGTGGCGACCCCAGATTAATAAAAGGACTAGGCCGACAAGAAAATGAGATAAAGATCAGCCAGTTCCTTCCATGAGGAAAATGAACCATTTGCAGTAATCAAACTTAAAAATGCTTTTTTTTATAGCAAAACCATAGTAACTATAAAATTAACCATGGTTTTACTACGACATTTGAAGTAAAACTACAGTAATGACAAAAATAACTATTATTTTACTGTGCCCTTTAAAGTAAAGCCATAGTAACTATAAAATGAAGCATAGTTTTACTTTGTTCACTATTATTATTTTACATCCAGATCTGGAGCTGAAGTTTGAAACAGTTCCTGGCTGTGTTCTGTTCCCACTTATCCCCCCTATGCCCTATTCATTTAGAACATTTTAACATTCAAAGTTGGAATTATTAAAAATAAAAAAAAGCATTAAAGTCATCTCTCTTAGGTGTAATTTGCTTTCAAACTATTTTGACATGTAATGGTAGTAATGGTACTTTTACTTAGGTATACTTTTTCAGTACTCTTTCCACCACTGAATATAGGAAATATTGTGAGAAATTCCTTGCTCTGTTAAACATAATTTTGGGAAATATTGCATAGGAGAGCTAATAACTTTGACTTCAACTGTATGTGTGTATATACATACACGTACAGTGCTCAGCATATATAAGTAACAGAAGGTGTCAGTGCTGAGCTGTTCTGTGGCTCCTCAGGTGTATCTGCTGAAGCCGGCCTGCTGCCCCGAGTCATTGAGCAGCCTCATGCTCAACTGCTGGAGGAAAAGCGCTGAAGAGAAACCCTCCTTCCTGGAAATCCATAGCACACTGACTGAGCAACATGACTAACTGCACACTCATATACAGAACAGCTCTTACACACATTCAGCTCTGCCAGTGCTGTAAGAGACGCCCTGTTAAATCTAATAGCCATAGCCTTCTTTTTTAGTATAGATTATAGTTTTATTAGTATATACAGTGCTCAGCATATATAAGTACACCCCTCACAAATCTATCTTTTAAATTAATATTTTTAATAGGAAGCTATATAATATTATATGTGTGTATACAGTTGAAGTCAGGAATATTAGCCCCCTGAATTATTAGCGCCCCTGTTTATTTTTTTCCTTAATTTCTGTTTAACGGAGAGATTTTTTCAACACATTTCTAATCATAATAGTTTAATAACTGATCTCTAATAACTGATTTATTTTATCTTTGTCATGATGACAGTAAATAATATTTGACTAGATATTTTTCAAGACTCTTCTATACAGCTTAAAGTGACATTTAAAGGCTTAACTGGGTTAATTAGGTTAACTAGGCAGGTTAGGGTAATTAGACAAGTTATTGTATAATGATGGTTTGTTCTGTAGACAATCGAAAAACAAATAGCTTAAAGGGGCTAATAATTTTGTCCTTAAAATGGTGTTTAAAAAAAATAAAAATTGCTTTTATTCTAGCCGAAATATAACAAATAAGACCTTCTCCAGAAGAAAAAATATTATCAGATATACTGTGAAAATTTCCTAGCTCTGTTAAACATCATGTGGGAAAATATAAAAAAAAGAAAAATAAATTCAAAGGGGGGCTAATAATTCTGAATTCATCTGTATATTAGATTAGTCAGTATTGAAGTCAAATCTGGAGCTTATTTAACCGTTAACTTATGATAAAGGTCTAAAAACGAGCACACCCAAATTTATATGTTAAAATAAATATAAATACAAATATTAAAAAAAGAGGAAAAATCAAGAGAAAAAGAAATAGAAAACATTTAGTTGAATTTTTGCAGGATGTAATTTTATTTTGTAAATCAAAGGCGGCATCACCAAGGCTCCAAAAATACAAATTTATTAAATTAAAAAAGGCTGACACAGAGCGTGTAACGTTTCGAGCCGCCGGCTCTTCATCAGACAATGATTTTGATTGCGGCTCGAAACGTTACACGCTCTGTGTCAGCCTTTTTAATTTAATAAATTTGTATTTTTGGAGCCTTGGTGTTGCCTTTGATTTACATTTAATTTGCACTTTTTGCGGTTTTGGCTGAGCACCCAATTAAGAGAGATGTGCGTGCTTTTGTACAGTTTTTTCATTGTAATTTTATTTTGCAATATTTTGCTTGAATTTGAATTTCTAAATATGTTTGGTGACTAAAATATTATTTTAATAAATATATCTGTTTAATAAATCTGTTTTGTTTAAATGCACCAAAATACATTGCCTATACAGATCCTTTAGAAACAGATTAAAATATTCATTTTCAAAATTGGGTGTACTCAATTATGCTGAGCACTGTATGTACTGTATACCTAAATTCAAATTTTCAATGAATCTTTATTTCTACAGCGCTATAACATGTCAAAGCAGCCTAACGTAGATGAAGTGAATCTAGTGAAGATCTAGTGACTTGAAACTGCTTCAGTCCAGTTTTCACAGCTGAAGTGAAATGTCACTGAGATTAAATATTTGAGTTGTGATACTGCAAGTTTCACTGTGGTGACATTTTGAGTGAAAACTGAAAATTCTGTCATGAGTTACTTCACCCTTTACAGTATTTCTCACGAACATGATTGAGTTTCTTTTTTCTGCTACACACAAAAGAAGATATAACAAAAAATGCTGGAAACCTGTAACCATTGAGATTTACAATATTTGATTTTCGTACTATGGAAGTGGTTACAGATTTCTAACATTTTTCAAAATGTGGCCCAGTGGGTAGCACTGTTGCCTCACAGCAAGAAGGTCACTGGTTCGAGTCCCGGCTGGGTTAGTTGGCATTTCTGTGTGGAGTTTGCATGCTCTCTCCATGTTGGCGTGCGTTTCCTCCGGCTGCTCTGGTTTCCCCCACAGGAATTCCAGGAGTTTTCCGGGAGACAGAACAATACGGGAGATGTGTCTGCAATACGGAAGACTCCCGGGAAAAACTGGAGTGTTGGCAGGTATGCCGTAGTGTATGAGTGTGTATAAATGAGAGTGTATGGGTGTTTCCCAGTACTGGGTTGCGGCTGAATAAGCATCTGCTGCATAAAACATATGATGGAATAGTTGGCAGTTCATTCCGCTGTGGCGACCTCTGAAATAGAGACTAAGCCAAAAAAAAAAATGAATCAATGTCCATGTTGATCCCCACAATTTTCAGACATCCAGTGCTCTAGCAATGGATAGAAAAGACAAAAAGGAAACGGTGATGAACATATCTTATTGGACCACACACATGCTGGATAAGTTGGTGGTTCATTCCACTGTGGCGACCCTTGATGAATAAATTGACTAACCCAAAGGAAAATTAATGAATGAATAATATTGTCAATGGAGAAAAGATATTTTCTCCTAATTCTTACGTATGTGTTGTGACAGAATGATGTTAACTGGGAAAACTATTATAAAGATACTTCCTAGGATGAACGTATATGCACGAAACAATGTTTAATTTACTCACCCTCAAGTTGTTCCAAACCTTTGTGAGTTTCTTTATGTAACCGCTCCAGTCATACAACACCCAACCTGAGCTGCAATTGATCCGGCCGACCTTCTTTATGAGAGTTGGTTGCTCTAACAAGAAAGCTGAAGATCATGCCTCTAGCATCTAGAGCACCTTTAGGGGTCAGTGGAGTAAGGCTTACCTGCACAGCACTTTACTAGCTGGCCTCTGTTACACTCATTCCCCTAAACCACACTCCCATCCGGGTCACGGCACCAATGTAACCCTGCCGGTCCTACACCACCCTACACACTCTGAGCTGAGATCAAACCGGTGACCATCCAAATGGGAGTCAGTTGCTTTAACAAGGAGGCTAAAGACCAAGGTCTCTAGTAGCGTCTGTCGCTAGAGCACCTTTAGAGGTCAGAGGAGTGAGGTTTACCTGCACAGCACTTCACTAGCTGGCCTCTGCCACACTCACCCTCCCTAAACCTTATTTCATCTGGATCATGGCACCAATGTAAGCCCGCTGGTCCTACACCACCCCAACCATTGCCAACCAAGACCATTGCCTCTGGATCTCCTTAAGAGGTCAGAGAAGCAAGGTTTACCTGTCCTATACAACACAACCCGCTCTGAGCTGGGATCGAACTGGCGACCTTCCACACGGGAATCAGTTGCTTAACAAGGAGGCTAAAGACCACAGCCTCGAGCGTCTTTCACTAGACAAGCTTTAGAGGTCAGAGGAGTGAGTTTTACCTGCACAGCATTTCACTAGCTGGCCTCCACTTCTCTCACCCCCCTAAGCCTCAATCCCATTCAAGTCACAGCACCAATGTAAGCCCGCCAGTCCTACACGACACAACCCGCTCTGAGCTGGGATCGAACTGGCAACCTTCTATATGGTAGTCGGTTATTCATTAAAGCACCTTTTTAGGTCCGAGGCATGAGCTTAACCTGCACAGCACTTTACTAGCTGGCCTCCGCTACACTCATCCCCAGGGCCGCGGATATAACTGCTGAGGATGCAGGTGGTGAGGGAGGTGTCGCGGACACGGCCCTCTCTATTCTGCCGCCCTAGGCGGCCGCCTAGGTCGCCTGTATAAACGCGCCAGCTCTGCTCATTCCCCTAAACCTTACTTCCATCTGGGTCACGGCACCAATGTAAGCCCACCGGTCCTACACGACCCAACATGCTCTGAGCTGGGATCGTACAGCAACCTTCCACATGGGAGTCGGTTGCTCTAACAAAGAGGCTAAAGACCTTGGCCACTGTTAAACTTATTCTGTTGAAACCTGTTACCATTGACTTCCATAGTAGGAAAACAAATGTCAATGATTACAGCTTCCTTCAAAATATCTTTTACTGTGTTCAACAGATCAATGAACCTTACACTTGTTTGGAACAAGCAAAGGGTGTGTAAATGATTTCATTTTAGAGTGAACTATCCTTTTAACTTGCCATTTTGGGGGTTTTCTCAGAGCATACAATCTGTTTCTCAATGATTCAAATCTATGAATGAGCTGCTTGAAAAGTGTTTGTGGTGTAGGTTTTCGCTTGCATGTTAGTCATGTCTGACAGTATTTAAATGTGCTGTCCTTTCCACATCTTGCGACCTCCATTTGTGCTGATTTGGTATCAGAACATCAATCAGAATGAAGTCATGAAAGGATGTGGCTTGCATGTGTGCTTGAACGCTGTTTAGTTTAGTTGCTGACGTCTCACCCACATCAACCATGTCTGCTCGAGCGAGCGCTGTGACGCACTAGATTGTGCACAGCATCAGTAGAACTTGCAAAATACGTGAGCAAAGCAGGATTTAGTGCTACTATAAGCATAATTGACAACAAACTCTCATAACAGTATGCAACAGTTGCATTTACCTCTGTTACATATCATTGGAACTTGCATATATAACCCAACTGTGGCAGTTGAGGGCTGCTTACCCATTTACCACAAAAACATGAATGATTTTAAAGGGTCACGAAACACCAAAACACATTTTTTGAGCTGTTGACAGTCGTATATGTGTCCCACACTGCTAAAAACACTATTAGGACACCTATACTTCACTAAAAAGTGTAAATTGGTTGTTTTTGCGTTATTTCAAGCAAATTCGTTCTTCTGGTTTGAAACGAATTTTTGAAGCTGCGTCATGGACATGAGATAATAGCGTTGTATTCCAGCGTGCAGACTGGGCGTCTGTGCCAGAGTGTGTCTTATTACGTCTTACAGTGTGCTGCATTAATGCATGAGTAAGGCTTGGTTCAAACCAATCAGCGCGCTCTATTGTGCAACTTCATTAATATTCATTACTGTCACAGTGTTTAGACGACAGAGACGCCCCGTTGTGTTGGCAAAACAAGCGTGAAGTGTTGCTTTTATAATTTGCTGCAGTTAAGTTTCGTTTTCATTTCCTCTCTGTGAGAGCTCATCTGGAGTCATGTGTGGATTAACAGTGTACGCGACGCGCGACAACAATAACTTACATGTCTAAGGAGGAACATTGTTTACCTGAGAGCTGTTCTCATCTGCAAACGCTGAGATCTGGATTCGCTTGTAGTCTTCTCTTTATAAAGACGCGGCTCTTTGCTGGTGATTGTCCTGTCTCTACAGATTTGGTAAGTGAGCGACCAGTGCTCTTTGTTTATTCAGTTTGTTCGTATCGAACTAACTATTGCTCAGAGTGTA
This sequence comes from Danio rerio, assembly GCF_052040795.2. Classification (NCBI taxonomy): domain Eukaryota; kingdom Metazoa; phylum Chordata; class Actinopteri; order Cypriniformes; family Danionidae; genus Danio; species Danio rerio. Next base: position 7,113,283 of record NC_141022.1, read on the forward strand.
AACATGTTAGCACTACAATCAAACTATAACCTTGTGTAGGATTTTCACCGCATTTTGTATCCGGAATAACACACGCGGCTTTCTGACACTACCTGTCGTGTGCATCTAAGTTTCCGGGAAATGCAGAGTTTTTTTTTCTCTCATTCGCGTGCGGTATCAAACATTGCATGAAAAATACACGCTTACAGCAGTTCCTCGAATCAAATATCTCGTTTGTCACGAGGTACATGAATGAATTGCCTGAATGAAAGAGCCAAACTGCAGTTAAAGTCCACCATTTAATAATTTGGCAAATAATTCCACTACAGATGTCCATGTAGGTTAAACACCATCACTTTCTCCTGTGTGTGTGTGTGTGTGTGTCTGTGTGTGTGTATTTTGACTCTGAAACTCGTGCGTGCCCAAATAGACACTCCCACACCATACCACTTTAGTTCCTCCGACACTCCCCCTAAACAGAGCTGGACACGCCCACTTTTCTGACTTTTTCCAAAGTAGAGGTGTGAAAACACCCTGCTGAAACGAGGGGGTTTCATGGCTATATCCACAAAAAACAATTCTCTCCCAATTCATCTTAAATATTAACATTACAGGTTTTATAGGGATAATCAATATAAATATGGTTTATCAATAAATATTCATAACAGCCGTTGTTCAGAAACAGAGTTAAGAACATTTTTAAATAGATAAATATTGCATATTCTAACTCATAGTAATAGTTTTGATTAAATAAAGCATCTCCCACTAGGTGTTCACTTAAGGTCAATTCATTCATTCATTTTCTTTTCGGCTTAGTCCCTTTATTAATCTGGGGTCGCCACAGCAGAATGAACCGCCAACTTATCCAGCACGTTTAACGCAGCGGTGGCCCTCCACCCGCAACCCACCTCTGGGAAACATCCATACAGACTCATTCACACACATACACTACGGACAATTTAGCCTACCCAATTCACTCGTACCGCATGTGTTTGGACTGTGGGGGAAACCGGAGCACCCGGAGGAAATACACGCGAACTTGGGCAGAACATGCAAACTCCACACAGAAACGCCAACTGATCCAGCCGAGGCTCTATCCAGCAACCTTCTTGCAGTGAGGTGCCGGCACTTCCTACTGCGCCACTGCGTCGCCCAAGATCAAGTCACAGAAGCATTAATATTTCAATGTCGGAACCTAAATTTGAAATATCACAATAAGCATTTACCCGGATGATTTTCAGTCTTCAGAAATAAAGATCAAAGCTGTCACTTGGGAAATGTCTTTCAAAAAAGGTCCTTGCTTGTATCAAAAGGGTCCATATTGATACCTAGGTACACTCGACTTTAAAAATAAATAAATAAACTTTCCATTCCAACTTACCATTCCATCCATTCAGCCGATTTCCCAGAGATGGGTTGCGGCTGGAAAGGCATCCGCTGTGTAAAAACTTGCTGGATAAGTTGGCGGTTCAATCCGCTGTGGCGACCCCGAATTAATAAAGGGACTAAGCCGACAAGAAAATGAATGAATGAATTCAGCCGATCTCTGGGTCTGGTGGGAGCACTTTTACCGTAGCTTAGCTTAGCATAGGCAATTTAATTAGATTAGACCATTAGCATCTCGGTAAAAATGAATAATTTTCCTATCATGCACTAAGACAGACGAAGAAAGTGTGAAAAGTTGCTATTTTCTATATTTTCGATATTGCTAGCAACTAGAGACGAATTACCAGTGTGTAAACATTCAGGATACGCGCGCAGAGAGGTTGCACAAAAGAACTTTGAGCGCTAGCAGTTACAGCAAGGCAATGACATCCGATGCAGTATAGTTTGTTGTTGTCTTAGAAATAAGTTATATTGATTACATATTATATATATTATTTAATAATGCTTTCAGCGTATTCTAAATGCTCGTCACCCCGTGATAAGCAGTTATTCAGCAAAATTAGCGTAAAAGTGAGCAGCGTGCATCTGACAGGTCCATGTGCGATAGCACCCTCCTAATGGATATTGGATAAAACGAAATGGCCAAGCATCCAGCCCCAAATATACAACTATCTCATTGAAACTCCAAGTGATTTTTACAAGAGAGAAGTAAAAGCCTACAAGTCTTTGGACGCCTGCAATTTTGTTCTGTGTGGCAAAGGGGGTCCAACCTGGTACTAGTCAGGTGTACCTAATAAAGTGGCCAGTGAGTGTATGTGGCTATATATAAAAAATATCATCCACATCAATGCACAATGGGTGAGGTCCATTTACTTTCTGAAAAAAAAACAAAAAAAACCCAGTTCAAGTTGATGTAGTTTTTGTGTGGTACAGTACATGTGTACGCATACCACAAACAGTTCTTTCTGAGTCATTGGACACATGGACGTTTACAGTATTCAGTTTACTGTGGTTAAAGGTACAGTAAAAGACAATACGTTACTCAGAATTTTAATAGAGCACCTGACTGGCCATAAAGCCTCCAAAACACCCGAAGAGGAAATGAAAAGTTTCCTTTGCAAGTGAGCACAGAAACGAGACGGTACGTGTGTGGTTTGATTATTTTTGTCCTGGCTGGGGGGACTGAGTGGGCACATCAACTTCCCTTGTACTGTCTGTGATATTTGAAAAGAGTATGACTATCATGCTGTTAGTGTAAATAGGGGAAGTGGTGACAGAAACTCAGGCATCACCATGTGATGCTAAACCCTACCCCTCCCCCCAAAACTTTCGGTCACGAAACAGAAAGCAGCATGCAGAAGGGGATATCCAGTATATCAGTAGAGTTTGTAGCATAAGCATATAAAAGGTTTTTGATTTTTTGAAAGAAAAGTCCCTAAAACTTTGCATTGAGAGTCTGATTGTTTACCAAAAACTCTTTGAGCACCTATAATCTTGAAAAGAAAAAAATAATAATTACATAACAACACGTCACCATTGACACCAACAACAAATAGATGCTACAGAGTCATTTCTCACAAGTAACTTCACTTTTTTCACACTGACATTCAACAACCAGAAAAGAGTTCTAAATTATATTTCATTATGGCAAAAAAGAAAACAAGTCAGTAATTAATTAAAACCTAGCAATTTTAGCAATACTTCAAGTTACTACACTGTAAAAATTATGGCAAAAAGTCAATACAGCACCTATTTTTATGTTGCTTTAACTTTACAGAATAAGTTAATCAGGTTTCAACAATTTTTTCAAGGCATGCAAAGTTTAACTTAACATTTTATCTGTTTAATAGTCAGTTTGATTGGTGTAAGTTGAGATGACTAGAAAATTTCATTTGATTCAAGTAAAAAAAAATGAAGGCAGGAACACTTTATTTTGATGGTCAATTTGAGTATTAGTTGATTGTCTGCTTGATATCTGTTGATACTGCTCCTTCAACAGACATTTAACTGGCTATAAGAAACTTTACAAGTACATGTCAACTTACATTAACACTAACCCTAAACCAACCTAAAAGTCTACTTATAACCTAATGAGAATTAGTTGGCATGTAGATGCAATGTAACTTAATTCATTAACCGGACCATCAAAACAAAGTGTGAGCAGATTTTTTACCTACAGTACATTGAAACTCTTTTTTTTATAGAGATGTTGCAAATAACTAAATTTGCATCAATGAGAATTTTTTTACATTTGTATGTTTACATTATTTGGTTACATGCTTGTATCTAAAGCCTGATTTATACTTCTGCGTCAAGTCACCGGCGTAACCCACGGCGTAACCCATGGCGCATGCAACGCGCGTGGCTGTGCATTTATACTTCTGCGCTCTGTCTCTGTTGGTCTGCATTAACACTTCCGAAACGCTAGTTGGCAGTGAGGTGTAAATGTTCCTCTGTGTCGAGTTTCTTCGCTGCTTTTTTGCTTTTCCTGAACACTTCCGGGATGTACAAGTGGATCAAACTCGCTCATTTTGAGGCAGGAACCGGCAGGCGTGCAACAACTTTAACTATGAGGTACACACAAAACAAAACTTTCCATCCAGAGCTCCTTTACGGGACTCCACACTTGTAAACAATCGCTCCATCAGGCTAGCACCATTCACGCGGCTCTCGGTCCCGCCCAGACTCGTCAGCGCTACCAAGCCGACCAATCACAGAGCTTGCGCTACGCGTCGTTGTGACGTGTAGTTAAATTTTTTGAGAGGTGCACGTCATCGACGCTGACGGCCACGGCGAAGGGCTATGCGTCAGCGCCGTAGCATACGCCGGCGTTTGACGCAGAAGTATAATCCAGCCTTAAGGGTGTACTCACACAATGCTATCCGAACCGTGCCTAGGCCCGTTTCCTGGATCGTTTGAGAAGTGTGAGTGCTCTGAATCAGGCTCAGGCATGGTTGACTTGGGCGGCCCAGGCCCAGTTGGAAGAGGTGTGCCTAAGCATGGTTCACTTGGGCTTTGGTGAGATACGCTTGTAGTGTGAGTGCACGCCTGAGCCCGAAACTGAAGACGAGATGTGACTTTTACAGGACTTTTTCATATGTATTTATTAATCATTCTTACTGTTCAATGAACACAAACTATCGCAGGCTATTAAAGGTGCAAACCCCTTACTGCACGACAGCTGCACCTTTAGCAAACCTCCGAATTCCTGCAGCACGAGCACTGTGGTTGTTTATGAGCGTCAAAAGTGGTTCTGTGAAATGTTTGACTGTATGTCGCTGCATTTCAAACGGCTAAAACAATATAACTAAAGAAATCTTTACTGAGTTGAGCAAAAGCGCTTACAGAACAGTGCATCATCGATGACGTAAACATTTCCAGGCCCAAATGTAATGTGAGTGCGGGTCGTCGGGGGATAAAGCGGGGGGGACATCAATCTTCGGCCCGGTTCAAGGCAACTGTACATAGTGTGAGTACGCCCTAAAGGTCCATATTAAAGTAGGCCTACACTACACTTAAAAAAAAAAAAAAAAAAGAAAAAAGTTGAACAGTTGCATTTTAGCTTAGCATCGGCAATTGAATCGGATTAGACCATTAGCATCTTGCTCATAAATTACCAGAGTTCTAATTTTCCTATTTAAAACTTGACTTTTCTGTAGTTACATTGTGTACTAGGACAGACAGAAAATGAAAGTTGCTATTTTCGATAGCTGGAAACTATATACTCATTTGCTGCCTTACCATGGCTGCAGAAAGATAACTTCCGCCAATACCACCAATGTGACCACCTGCTTCCACAGGAAGCAAGGCGTGTATGGCATGATTTGATGATATTTTCAGACTAGTGCAACCCTAATTTTCACATATTGCGCCACATTGTTTAAATAGTAAATCCATTTGCGCCACTTTGTGAACTTATGGGTGTGCTGGTCTAAAAAGGAAGTGTGTTAAGGCGCATTGTTGATGCGTTGCTATTTTGAGAAACTGAAATATGCTGCGCTATTGAACAACTGAAAGCTGATCTAAAGTCCAAGCGCAGAGTGTGTTAGTTAAGTGGGTCCAAACACTTACCCATAAAATAATACAAAAATATTATTTTCTACATAAATATAGAAAACACTTCCTCGAGCCTAAAGCTACATGTTCCATTGCACTTTAGTTAAACGTTTAGGGCTCTATTTTATCTATCTAGGTGCAAAATCTAAACACATGGCGCAAAAGCATTGAGGGCCCTATCATACACCCGGCGAAATGCTGCACAAGGTGCGATGCAATTGTTGTTTGCTAGTTTCAGCTCAGCTCAAGAGTCGTTTTAACGTTTTGTGCCTCGCTGTTGCGCTCATGTGCGTTCTGGTCGAAAAAAGGAGGCGTGTTAAGGCGCATTGCTTTTTCAAGGAACTAAAATAGTCTGTTTAATAGACCAGCAGGAGTCCGGCGCAGAGCGCGTTAGTTGAGCGCCTCGCGCGTTAGTTGAGCGCCTCGCTTAAAAATTGCTTAATACACACAGGATGTATAGCAATACACAAATATCTTTAATCAATATTTTCTACATAAATATAAAAACCACTGCCTTAATGCCTTCTTCATCTCGGGGGTTTGCTTTTTTAGTTTATTCATGACAACTTGCTTTTTTATAATGTTATCATTATTAGCAGTTTTATTTATTATAGGCATATTTATATTTGTTTTATTAAAAACAAGCTTAGATTTGTCCATCTGTCAGGTTTTAGACCATATGGGGCACAGCATGTGTTTTAGGATATAACTCAGTTGTTTGACCACACTTCATTATTCTTGTTCATTTATTCGTTTGCTGGAAATTAGAACTGAATTTAGAAATAGTTTTGAAACAAATCTTTGTGCTTAACAATCAAAATTAATTATGTATAGGCTAATGGATGTCTGTGCATACAACAGGTTTCCCTATCCACCAGAGTGAAAGTGAAAGTAAAGAATGAGGAGGCTCATCTCTCATTCTTGTCTGTAGATCCTCTGTCTGTTTTCTCTTTAGTGAAGCGTTCAGTTTTTCCTTTTACAAAATCCGCCACGTAAATAGTAAATGCGCTACGGTGAGACGCAACTGACTCTTAAAGGAAATGGGAGATGAGACTCTGATTGGTTTATTCTAAAAACACACCTACAACTCATTAAGAGAATAAGCTCAACCCTGTTAGACCATGCGCCATGGCGCAGAGCAGATTTTCCCATCCATAAAATAGCAAAAGTGGATTCTGACATGCCCTTGATGCTTTTGCTCCTTGCGCTTTGCACTGGATCGTCAAAATAGAGCCCTAAGAATGGGTCTGAATCCACTTTTGCGCATGGTCTAACAGGGTTGTGCTTATTCTCTTAATGAGTTATGGGTGTGTTTTAAGCATAACCTGCATTAAATCAATCAGAGTCTCATCAGAGTAAAAAAACAATAAAAAGGTAACTCTAATTGTATTTTCAATAGCAAACTGATAGTGACTGTTATAATTTTTTAAACTTTCAAATATTATTGAAGGGAGACAGCTAGAGAGCCGCATACTTTTTGGTCAACGAGCCACATGTGGCTCCCGAGCCATAGGTTCCCTATAACTGCTGTACATCCTGTGTGTATTAAGCAACATGTAAGCATTTTTGCTCTGCATAACAAAAGAATGCTATGTTAATAAATGCTTAATTATTTAGCTTTATCAATTAAGCTAAACAATTACATTTGATTAAAATTTAAAGAATAAAAAATGTATCATACATAATAATTTGAAAAATAATCTAAATACAATTGATTAATAGTTAATTACTTTTTTTGAGGTAACTTTCGCAACACTGCTAATATAACATTCACCCATTTAAAGATTTTTGGTAACACTTTATAATAACTACACACTATAAATCATTTATTAAGCATTGGCAAATAGTGAATTCATTATCTGTTAAGCATTAACTCTACATTAATAAACGTTAGTAAGCAGTTTATAACTGCAGCTACAAATGCTCTATTCTTGACTTATAACCACATTTAAAATGTGCTTAATAATTGTATTTTCATACTTAGTAAATGATTAATTTTTCATTACTAAATTAAGTATCGCATTATTTACAAACCAGTTGTATTTAAGAGTAGTTGAGGGTTTTTAGGATCATTCAGAATAATGATTAATAAAATATTGAAATCAATGTTTATATGTCTTATTATTGAGACATATATTAATAGTTAACTAATATGTTAATAAATGCTTTATTAACTCAACTTCATGAAGTTTTGTGACCTAACCCTAAGCTAAAGTGAGGACTATTTATGCTTTATAAATCCATTATAAATGACAAATAAAGGCTTAGAATCAAATTAACTATAATCTTTGCAATCTTTTCTAAAATGTAAAATTACTGTAAAGTTTAAACATTGCTGAATAACAGGAGAGTCAAAATATAACAAAACTGGATAAAACAACAATATAATAATTAAACAATGTAATAAAATGTAATATTTAAACTCTACAGTTGATTTTATTTTAGATCAAGTTGCAAAGATTTATTTTTTATTTGAAGTACAGTTTCATTTGTGTATCTTTAATTAAATAGGAATGAATAATGTAATTTTTCCTGTTTAGAATTTAACTGAGCCTTTATTTGTCATTTATAAAGGATTTATAAAGCATGAATAGTGCTCACTTTAGATTAGGTAAAAAAACTAGGTGAAGTTGAGTTAATAAAACATTTATTAACATACATAGTAACCATTAATATATGCCTGAATAATAAGACATACAAATGTTGATTTCAATAGTTTATTAATCATTTACTAACTCATTCTGAATGATCCTAAAAACCCTCAACTACTCTTAAATACAACTCGTTTGTAAATAATGCGATACTTAATTTAGTAATGAAAAATTAATCATTTACTAAGTATGAAAATACAATTATTAAGCACAATTTAAATGTGGTTATAAGTCAAGAATAGAGCACTTGTAGCTGCAGTTATAAACTGCTTACTAACGTTTATTAATGTAGGGTTAATGCTTAACGGATAATGAATTCACTATTTGCTAATGCTTAATAAATGATTTATAGTGTGTAGTTATTATAAAGTGTTACCAGATTTTTTTGTAACAGTAATAAAACAATAACAAATGATTTAATTTACATTTATGTTTATTAAGTTAATAAGCTCTTCTTAAAAAGTCAGACAAACAGGTTTATGAAATGCCTTTTCCTCACATTATCTGTAGAGATAAGGTGTTTTGGTGCAGGAATATAAGCCTGTTTAAAATCTTTTCTGCTTTGCTGTCTTGCAATCCAACAGAGAAACACGAAATGAATCTTTTGAATCATTACAGTAAGTGAGTCATATACAGATTACTATGAGAAAATCCCATTTACCGTAAAAAAACAAACAAACATTGAAGCATTTACACTTGCTCTGTACATCATGAAGTTATCAATGCTCACTGAGTTCACTTTTCAAACGTCATTAGTATTATTCCCACTTCATCTCACGCTAACCAGAATTGACACTCGTCCAGTAATCAAAGCACTAGAAGTTAAATAAAGTCCATCTGGTGGTTCTGGTTTTCGCAGCTTGTTTCAGATCTCCTTGTGGTTCCTTACAGGTGAGCGGTACCGAAAGCTCATTTGTCTCCGTGTATTCCACAGCCGCGCAGAACAATGGAGCAGTGTAATACAGTGCATATTAACAATAGCTTATTCAAGTCTTTTTGTGGATCACAATGTTCAAGTCCAGGCCTGAAGCCTTAATACTCCACTCCCATTCGCTCCAATGCACCAAAAGTCCAGCAGGAGAGTCCTCAAGTCTCTCATTGAGCACTTTCTCAGACCTTAATCCCATTCGAGACTGATTCCAGAAGGGATCTGTACATGTCCGAACGGAGAAACCTGGGATAAGAATCCCTCTCCATCAGACCGAAGACGATCCTCTGAGCCTCGTCGAAACACACTTTGGTGGGAGCATGGACGTTCTGCTTGATAAGCTCTCTCGTGACGTGATCGATGTTTATCTGAGGACAGATTGATGGAGTAGTGGTGAGAAACATACTGCTGTTAAGCCATTGCTTGTTACATTAAAAATAATGTTTTGCTGGATAAATTAGTTACGTTAACTTAATGGATTTGTGTTGAGATAACATGAATGAATTGTGTGCAACACTGCATTTTTGAAGTGATAAGTTAATCTACTTTAAAAAGTGAGGAAACTGCTGCCTTAGAAGCAGCAAGATGATGTATAATTTTGCCCCCAGTAATATTTTTTTTTCGGAAGTTGAATAATTTTAAGGCAACGGGTTTACTCTTTTTAAAAGTAAAGTCAACTAGTCACTTTAAAAGCAATGAGTTAAATCTCTTTTATTAAGTGAGGTCAACTAATCGCTTTAATGCTGGGTTCACACCAGACGGGGAATGCGTAAATAAATCACGCTATTCGTTCGGCACTGTGTGTACTAGATGTAGTCATAATCACGCCCCAACAAAAGAAAGCTCCTGATTGGTAAACACGGCGTGAATGTCCGTTGAAATTCAGATTTTCCAACTCTATCAATTCGTGCATTAAGTCCGTCAAAGGCGCAAAATGCTCAAATTGCAACGATTCATCCTGCGTATCATGCCGCAGGATGTCTATTCGTATCTTTGCATTGACTTAACAGGCAAATCACTTGCGATAGACGCTTCATCTGCATCTGGTGTGAACTTCTGCTTTAAAAGCAAGGTTTACTCACTTTTATTAAGTAAAATAAAGTAAATGCTTTAAAAGCAATGGGTTTACTCACTTAAGTAAAGTTAATTAATCACTTTAAAAGCACAGTTTTTAGTCATTTTTATTAAGCAATATCAAGTAATCGCTTTAAAAGCAACTGGTTTATTTACTTTTATTAAGTAAAGTCAAGTAATCGCTTTAAAAACAATGGATTTACTCACTTAAAGTCAACTTATGGCATTTAAAAGCACTGTTTTTATTCAATTTTATTTATTTTTTTTAAATATTTTTTATTTTACTAATTGGTTTACTAATTTTTACTTTAAAAACAATAAGTTTACTCACTTTATTAAAATAAGATCAATTAATCGCTTTAAGAGTAAAGGGTTTACTCACTTTCATTAAGTAAAGTCAGCTAATGGCTTTGAAAACAACAGGTTTACTTACTTTTGCTTAAAAGCAATGGGTTTATTCGCTTAAACAAAGTCAACTAATCTCTTTAAAAACACAGTTTGCACTTGACTCGATTTAAGTAAAGTAAACTCAAAAATGTCCTGAAGTTTGTTGCCTTAAAATCTTAAGTTGGGTCAATTTTTTTTTTTTTTTTAACAGTGTTGCCTTTACTCAAAAGTAAGGTCAACTAATCACTTTAAAAGCAACAGGTTTGCTCACTTTCATTATTTAAAGTCAACTAACCAGTTTAAAAGCAATGGGTTTACTCACTTTTTTAAAGTAAGGTCAACTAATAGTTTTAAACGCAAAAGGTTTCACTCATTTTATTCAGTAAAGTCAAGTAATTGCTTTAAAAGCAACAGGTTTACTCTATTTATTAAGTAAAGTCAATTAATCAGTTTAAAAGCAAAAGCTTTGTTCACTTTAACTTTTTTAAAGCAATGGATTTACTCACAAAGTAAATTTAACTAATCACTTTAAAAGCAAACAGTTTACTCAATTTCATAAAGTAAATACATCGAACTGCTTTAAAAGCAATGGGATTTCTCATTTTCATCAAGTAAAGTCAACTAATCATTTTAAAAGCAACATGTTTACTTACTTTCACAATGATTTACTCCCTATTTTAAATCAGCTGATTACTTTTAAAGTTTGGGTTTTGGGTTTCCCAATTTTTTTTAAGTAACGTTAACTAATCACTCCTATTATTTTTAACAGTGTAGAGATGTTTAGAGAGAGCTCACCTCTTTAGGAGCTTCCGCTTTGATGTATCGCTCAAATATCTTCTTGGCCCTGGAGGATAACCTAGACAAGCTTCTGGTTTTCTTGAAATCTTCGCAGACCAGCCAGAACTCGATGTTCTCATCGCTGAACTCGGACTTGAGGAAGGTGTGAAATGTTGCCATGCCATCTATACAAAACAGACCACAGGGTTAATCTGTTGCTCAATGCAAAACGCATGTGTCTTTGCGTCACTGCGGTCATTCATCTGCAATAGTGGCTTCAAGAAGTGTCTAGTGCCTAGTTTATAGTAAAAGTGATGTGAATTTTATAAACTGTCTACGAGTGCTTAAAAATGTTGAATAAATAGCAGCAGCAAAAATCGTGTGAGATCTTTTTAATAGATTTTAAATAATTGGTTTCAACGTGATTGTTCTTTATAATAAATAGCTCATTTGTTTGATATTATTAAAATAAATGGATTGTTTATAAAAAAAATATGTATAAATATAATAAATATAAGCAAAAAAGAAATATAAAAAACTAAATAAAAAAATAATTTGCCAATATTTTAGACATAAGCAGCTTCAGTTAGAGAAAAGTGTTTGGACATATAAAATATAGTTGTTTAATTAGAAAAATAAATTAATTTTTTTGGGGGATTTTTGAATAGGATAGCTCCACATTACAAAATCTGAAATATTTGGCAACATTATAAAAGTATTTACTATCATTTTTGATTAAATAAATGTGCCTTTAATCTCAAAAAGTTGTGACTTAATCAATATAGATACTTTACAGATTGGTTGTTTACGATGGTGGAAAGAGTACTGAAAAAATCATACTTAAGTAAAAGTACCAATACTTGCCTAAAATGTAGTGCAAGTACAGTAAAAGTATCTGTTGTAAATATTCCTCAAAGTATGAGTAAAAAGTAGACCTTTCAAAAGTACTCAAGAGTAGTGAGTAGTGATCTTAATATGTTGTAAAAAGCTAATGCATTTACATGTAATTTGTGAATGTGTGTGTAAACGTAACATTCTGTAGCGCATTTAGTTACTGCCTAGCAGGCACACAACGTCAGAAGACGTTAATATTGGGTTAGATTTAGGTTGTGATGTCAGGTGACCAAAAGTCAAAGTCTAGCCAGCGTCTAAAGACGACGTTATTTTGAAATTCAATAACAAATGATGTTGATGTTTGGTTGATTTTAGTTTGTTAGAAAGTGAGCAAAATCCAAAGTCAAGCCAACATCTTAAACCAGGGGTTTCCAAAGTCAGTCCTAGAGGCCCAGTGACCTGCATAGTTTAACTCCAACTTTCTTCAACAGACCTCCCTGGAAGTTTCTAGTATCCTAGAAAGAGTTTGATTAGCTGGTTCAGGTGTGTTTAATTGATGTTGGAACCAAAATATGCAGGACACCGGCCCTCCAGAACTGACTTTGGACACCCCTGGTTTAAGATGTTGGCTTGACTTGGATTTTTCTGCACTTTCTAACACAACCTAAAATCAACCAAATATCAACGTCATTTGACATTGTTATTGACTGTCAAAATAACGTTGTCATTGTCAAGTAACATTTATTTGTCAGGTATGGCAACCAAAGTCCACAGTCTAATAGACATCATAGTTGTATCATCCCCACAATGTCAAGCTGTAACATCATTAGACGATAATATTTGGTTGATTTTAGGTTGGACGTTGGACATTGCCCTATGTTGGATTTTGTGGACAACCCAATTTTATTTCCAAACAAAATGCAATGTGCGCACAATGTTAGGGTACAACGTCATGACGCCCCTTCAGTCATCATACAGTAAACATCCATCATCTTTTCATCTGTGACATGCATCTAAACAGTCTCTGGGTCAATGCGGGTGAAGATTTTGGACATCTTCTTGGACATTTTTAACGCTTCCAAACAGTTTGCTGCAATTATAATTGTAATCGCCCATGTCTTGAGGTAGTTCATTATGATGCGATTTAGCTTCTATATACGATTTGATTTAACAGGAATCACTGGACTGATTTTTCTAATAAACACGGACAAGAAAAAATAAAGTAGTGGCATCAGGATGAAGGAAAACAGTGGAGTAAAAGCACCAACACTGCACTACAAATGTACTTAAGGGAAAGTGAAAGTACACTTTTATAAAACTACTTCTTTGATTAGAATTTCTGAGAAAAACTACTGAGTATTTGTAGTTTGTTACTTTACACCACTGTTTGTTTTATTCAGCTGCAATATTATCAGTCCATTTGACATTTACACATGTGACTTATGTGTCCAAATAGCTTCTGTAAAAGCGAAGCTGCTTTTTTCTATTGATTTGCATACATATTACACCAGTTAAGGTCAGTTCCTTTCTCCAGCTATCTGACCATCTAGGAAACAATGCAGCATTTGTTCACTTTCTTCCCTTCTCCTCCATATTAATGTCAACAAAAATCCATCATGCAAAACAACCGCAGAAGGACGCTATGATAATGTATATGTTCACAGTTTATTTAGATGGTCCGTTTGCTGAATTTAGGTTTACCTTGCATCCGCATGCCAACTAATTCTTATTAGATTTTAAGGTTGGGGTTAGTGTAAGTTGACATTTAAAGTTTCTAACAGTCAGTGAAATGTCTGTTTAGCAACAGATATTAAGCAGACAGTCTACTAATGCTCAAATGGCCCATCAAAATAAAGTGTTACAATATATATTTGTGTAAATAAAATACATTTTACGATGTATGAGAGCATAATGTCAAGCATATTAAGAATTAATTAAGAGTAAACCACTTACATTTGGATCGGAGAAGGTTTTCCAGGGACTGGGACCACTGCGAAGTCTCACCAGGGTTTATTCTATTGAATAAAAGATAAGGTGTTTGTGTTTTAATGGAGTTTTACACTCACACATTTGTAATTAGTGTTAATGTCAAAATTATTAGCCCCCTTCTATATTATCATCGATAGCTACGCATCGATGAATTTGCTCTTCAGTGTTTGAACTCTCAGTAATGATTAAATCACACTGAACTGAGCTAAACTGAACTGAACTGAACTTAAACACTAAAAACTGAACTACACTGTTCCAGTTACTATGACCATTTATGTGAAGCTGCTTTGACACAATCTACATTGTAAAAGCGCTATACAAATACAGCTGAATTTAATTGAATTTTCCCCCAATATCTGTTTTAATAACTGATTTCTTTTATCTTTGCTGTAATGACAGTACAGAATATTGTACTAGATATTTACAAGATGCTATTGTTCAGCTTAAAGTAACATTTGAAGGCTTAACTTGGATAGTTAGGGTAATTAGGCAAGTCATTATGTAATGACGGCTTGTTCTGTAGACAACTGAATGAAATATTCCTTAAGAAGGCTAATAATAGTGACCCTAAAGTGGGTTTAAAAAAACTTAAAACAGCTTTCATTCTAGCTGAAATAAAACAAATAAGACTTTTTCCCGGAAGAAAAAATATTATAGGAATTACTGTGAAAAATTTCTTGCGCTGTTAAACATAATTTGGGAAATTTCTGAAGAAGAAAATCTTATAATACTGAGTTCTTTATATATTTAAGAAACAAATTGACATGAAAGTAGCTTACTTTTCTGTCAATGGGCAACGAAACCGCCACTTCTCGAGCTTCCTAAAGAGAGAGAGAGAGTTTGTTTGGTTTATTATATGATAGAAGCAAAAAAATATCTAAATATATACTGTTTCCACGCAAACAAACCTTTATTTTTTAAGGAAAACTTACCTGGGATTGGTAGCTTTATCCTCCTTGTTCATGTTTTCGATTTCAGTTGACAGTATTGTTGGCATCTTTAAAACCTTTCCTGCACTGGTACGTGTTGGCAAGCCGTTCGGTTATTTTCAGTTAATAAGAGCGGGCTGTTTTTGCAAGCCTTTTTAAGCATCCGTGTGTTGGCGTCATCAGTTTAGTGTCACAAAACCACAAAAAGAGGAAGTTTTTTTTTTTCGGGTGACGTTAAGTAGCTAAGACAGCCACAGTGCACTTCTGTCCTGCTGTGAAACCAGCTAGAGCGAGTCTGTGTAGATGCAGAGATGCAAATCAAGCTGGAAAGTTCATAAAGAGATAAGCAAATGCTGACTTTTACATCATCTTTTTTTCTTACATATAAGCTCTGTGTTTGTTCTCAGCAAACAATGCTGTACTTTTTTTTTTTAATTGCACGTGCTGTTTCCTAAGATTATAATTACATTCCACTGTCATGTGTAGGTTTCTAGGTCGTCTAAACTGCTGGCTTTAACAGCCAACTATCTAACGCAGTCATAAAAAAAGTCTTAGATAAATGCATTCAAAATATTTTTATAATCATGTTTTCAATCCTCAATGAAGTAAAATGGTTCTGAATGCACTATTTATTTGGCCTATCATATCTGTCATCTCACAAGTATTAATATTAATAATAGTGTTTTGGAAACAGGCATGGCAAAATATGCTACAGTAGCTCATTAGAAAAGCTCATGTCAAATCAGTAACTAAATCAGCATACTATCATCTTAAAAACATTGCAAGAATTAGGTGCTTTGTTTCCAGTGAGGACTTAAGAAACTTGTTCATGCTTTTATCAGCAGCAGGGTGGATTACTGTAATGGACTCCTCACTGGGCTTCCCTAAAAGACAGTCAGACAGTTGCAGCTCATCCAGAACGCTGCGGCCAAGACTCTGACCAGAACCAGAAAATCAGAACACATCACACCTGTCCTCGGGTCTTTACACTGGCTTCCAGTTACATTCAGAATAGATTTTAAAGTACTATTATGTGTCTATAAATCACTAAATGGCCTAGGACCTCAATACATTACAGCTATGCTCACTGAATACAAACCCAACAGATCACTTAGATCTTTAGGATCATACAAACTAGAAATTCCAAGAGTTCAGTCAAAGCAGGGTGAATCGACCCTACTACGCCCCACGCTGATGGAATCAGCTTCCAGAAATGATCAACTAGAGGTCTGCATTGACCAGACCTGACCAGATTTCTGTGGCGCGGTTATAAATTTCCTAATACAGCGCGGGAGCAGTCGGTAACGGGTTTAATTTGGGATGGGAGCGGGCCGTCTAGCAATATCACTCCCGACTCCCGAGCGAGCACGCATATGTATGTGTGTAAATGTAATAGCGCGATGCTGTGTTTAGCTTGTTTGTTGCTGTGTGTGTATGTGATTGTGCGTGCGCGCGAATGAGAGAAAGAGAGAGAGCTTTGCCTGTGTGTGTGCTTGGTGCTTATTTGTGTGTGTGTGTTAGTGGGCGCGCGTGAATGAGAGAGAGAGAGAGAGAGAGAGAGAGACAGACAGAGAGATAGATTTGTCTGTGTGTGTGTGCTTGGTGCTTATGTGTATGTGTGTTTATAGAGACAGCTTGTTATAGGCTGTCTGGACTCTGTATAGCTGAGTGGTTTTCGGTTTTGTTCTCCCCCCGCTTTTTAGCGGTATCGGGCGCGGCGGGTAGAAAACGGGGCGGGTCGGGCAGCGGGACAACAAATGCTGAATGTAACCGGGAGCGGTCGGGTTCGGGCTAAAACCTGGCGGACGGATTCAAAATTTAGTCCCGCGCAGATCTCTAGCTCCAACATTACGTATATTTAAATCCAGACTTAAAACACATCTGTTTAGCTGTGCTTTTACTAAATGAACATTGTGCTACGTCCAACAGAACACACAATTATGTTGTTCTTTTCTTTTTCATTATTTTATAACCTGTTTTAACACATTTTAATATGTTTTATCTAATCATTTTTATTCACGTGTTTCTTTTATTCCTGCTTATGTAAAGCACTTTGAATTGTCACTGTGTATGAAATGTGCTGTATAAATAAACTTGCCTTGCCTTGTTTAATCAAATGAACTTTTCTAGTCATCTCAACTCACATCATTTAAACTGACTACAAATCTTAAATTAAACTTTGTTTAACTTTAAAAAAAATGTAGTTGAAACCAGATTGAGTCATTAAAAGAAGAAACTTAAAATTATTTGTTGTCCTGACTTTTAGTCATTTTGTTAGTGTAGGTTATTTTACTGACTGAAGGAACTGAAAGTGTAAGGCAAATGTTTTGTTGTGCATTGACTCCATTGCAATACTATATGTATATATATATATATATATATATATATATATATATATATATATATATATATATATATATATTGCACCTTATTTTGCTTAGTCCCTTATTGGAAGAAACATTGAGCACCCGGAGGAAACCCGCGCCAACACGAGAGAACATACAAACTCCACACAAAAACGCCAACTGGCCCAGTCGGGACTCGAACCAGTGGCTTTCTTGCTGTGAAGTCACTATTGTCTCGATTACCAGCGATCATACTTCATAAGATCGCTGGATCCCACTCACATAACCATGGACTACAAATCCGCCATTTCTGGACTACATTCTCATACATGCACTCCGCTCACAGACACACATGCTTCCTCATTTAGACTGATTACACTCGCACCACCTGAGGATTGTCTACGACTGATTCATTCATTCATTTTCCTGTCAGCTTAGTCCCTTTATTAATCCGCGGTCGCCACAGCGGAATGAACCGCCAACTTATCCTGCAGGTTTTTAAGCAGCGGATCTCTGCGAAAGTCTACGACTGATTACACACACTATTTAAGCAGCACACTCACTCAAGTCTTGTTATCTGCCTCAGTAACATTACAACGCATTTTCCTAGCCCTGTTTTCCCGAGTATTTACCTCACCTTGTCTATTTAGTTATCCCTGTCTGCCGCCTGCCTTCTGACCTCTCGCTTGTTATATTGACGACGATTCTGGACTGCCTTTGTACATCTGTTTGCACCTGTGCTGACCTTTGCTTGCCTGACTACTCCAATAAACCTGCAAGTGGATCCACACTCAGTTGTCTGTGTCACTCCCCAGGGTTACAACTATAGCTATGTTTCTATCCACTTATTTTATGCGCATAAAAAATCAGTTGACGGAAACGCAAAGATGTGCATAAATTTTGAAAATGCACATAAAAATTGTATGAGCTTAACTAAGTAGGATAAACTTTTCATTCCAAAAGATATACATAAACTGTGATGGAAACACTCTTACCAAAGCTATTCCAATATGTGCTTTAAAAAAATGATCATGTAATGATAAAAATGTGTGTGAATAGACAAACCAGCAGGCTGAGCACACTGTAAAACACCTGAAATGTTGTTTTGGCCATTCTAAATCGCCGGAACCATTTCTGTATTAGTGTTCAAATTACTAATGTAGTACTAGTGTTACACTGATAACACTGAAAAAGCCGTTCACACGAAGGTAATCGGTCAGCATGAAAAAGAACGGTGTAACACCGCACCGTAGCATTCGTTTTATAGACGAAATGCAGCCATATGTTCTTCTGGCTACATAACTTGTGATGTCCAGAAATGTATATAGGGTTACGTTTTCAGAATGAGCCTACATTGGATCCATTCATTCATCTTCTGCCGCTTTTCCGGGGCCGGGTCGCGGGGGCAGCAGTCTTAGAAGAGAACCCCAGACTCCTCCAGCTCCTCCGGGGGGTCCCGAAGCGTTCCCAGGCCAGCCAAGAGACATAGTCCCTCCAACATGTCCTGGGTCTTCCCCGAGGATGCCTGGAACACCTCTCTAGGTAGGCGTCCAGGAGGCATCCGAAACAGATGCCCGAGCCACCTCAGCTGACTTCTCTCGTTGCGGAGGAGCAGCGACTCTACTCCGAGCTCCTCCCGGGTGTCAGAGCTCCTCACCCTATCCATAAGAGTGTGCTCTGCCACCCTTCGAAGGATTTCGGCCGCTTGTATCCAAGATCTTGTCCTTTCGGTCATGATCCAAAGCTCATGACCATAGGTGAGAGTAGGAACGTAGATTGACCAGTAAATCGAGAGCTTTGCCTTACGGCTCAGCTCCTTCTTCACCACAACGGACCGGTACATCGACCGCATCACTGCTGCCGCTGTACCAATCCGCCTGTCAATCTCACGTTCTATCCTTCCCTCACTCGTGAACAAAACCCATAGATACTTAAACTCCTCCACCTGGGTTAAGGACTTTCCTCCAACCTGGAGATGGCAAACCACCTTTTTTCCAGTGGAGCACCATGGCCTCGGACTTGGAGGTGCCGATTCTCATCCCAGCCACGTCACACTCGGCAGCAAACCGCCCCATTGCATGCTGAAGGTCCATGTCTGATGAAGTCAACAGAACAACATCGTCTGAAAATAACAGAGGCGTTGGATAATCATTTTAAATAATTATCATTATGATTTTCCCATGGTCAAACAGCCCTTCTACTAAAGGGCACTGCGGTAAATTTATTTCGAACTGTAATCAAAAGTGACTGGAACAACCTTTGCTTTAATCTATTCCAACCTACTTTGTGAAACATTCTGCGTTCCAGTCAATTTATTTGTGTTGGGACAACATGAAGGAATTAATTTAATTATTTACATTTTTACAAATTTAAGTGGATTGAACATAAAACAATGAAGTTATCCGCCCTAAAAATCTTAAGAATTGTGTTGTTTCAGCTCTTTTTAAATAAGGGTTTGAACATACAGCAAAAGTCACATCAGAATCAGAGATATCAACAGACTGTAAAATCAAAGCAAGTAACAACATTAACAGGTACATGCATCTATTCACTGGAAACACGGGGACATTTGCTTGTGGTTCATAAGAATATGAATTTTGCAGAAATTTAAGTGGTCCCAAGACATAGGGAATTTTGTTAAGAAAACGAATGTAGTGTCTACTGAGACATGTTACTGTAACATAACAGAAAGCCCCAGTCAGATCAATGGTTTCACTTCTGTTTTTATTTTTCCTGAGACTTCAATTGTTCAGCCATATGGCCTTCAGACCTGCACTGATCCTACATGACACTGATTCAAAAAGGTGCTGGAAACATTTCTCAAAGATTTTGTCCATACTGAAATCAAACAAACCCAAATAAAGAAAGTTAGGACAGTATGAAAAACACAAATAAAAAAGAAAGTAGTGATTTCCAAATTTACTTTCACTTGCATTTTATTGCAGACAATATGAACACAACATAATTTCTGTTTTGTCTGGTCAACTTCCTTTCATTTGTGAATATACATCTATCCTGTCATTCAGACCTGCAACGCATTCCAAAAAGGTTGGGACAGGAGCAGTTTAGGGCTAGTAATCAGGTAAATTGGTTAAATAATGATGTAATTTGAAACAGGTGATGTCAACAGGTGATTGTAATTAGGATTTGGTACAAAAGCAGCATCCAAGAAAGGTCTAGTCCTTTAGGAGCAAAGATGGGTTGAGGATCGCCAGTGTGCCGACAATTACATGAGAAAATTATTGAAATGTTTAAAAACAATGTTCCTCAAAGAACGACAGGAAGACATTTGGATATTTCAGCTTCAACAGTGCATAACATAATTAAACAATTCAAGGAATCTGAAGGAATTTCAGTGTGTAAAAGACAACGGCGCAAGCTTAAGTTGAACTATCATGATCACCGATCGCTCAGGCGGCACTGCATCAAGAATCATCTATAATCGATATCGCCACATGGGCTCAGGACTACTTTGGCAAACCTTTGTCAAGCACCATAATACAAAGCTGCATCCAAAAATGCCAGTGAAAACTGTACTGTGACAAAAGGAAGCCCTATGTTAACAATGTCCAGAAGCTCTGAGGCATCTGGGAAGTACCATCACACAGTGGAAATGTGTACCGTGGTCAGATGAATTCACAATTCAGATATTTTTGGGAGAAATCGACCCGCTTGTTCCCGACCAAAGAAGAAAAGGACAAAATGTTATGTTGTATTGTCTGTACCTGTATATCAATACAAGTCAACGTAAATTTAGAAATAATTTCTTCTTTTTTATTTGCCTTTTGCATACTGTCCCGACCTTTTCTGATTTGGGGTGGTACAAAAGGAACAACTTTGTACTAACGATTACTAATAACTACTTTAAGTAATAATGTGTACCTTTAAGGAACCAGTATTGACCCTTAAGGTACAAAAGTGCACCTATTGACAAAAAATATTACCTCAGTTATAGCTTTATACCTTTATTTGTAAAATAGTATAAGGCAAGATGAAACCATGTTCGAATGTTGTTTACACCAAACTCTAACCCTACCTCCTCACCATACTGCAGCAGAAATCGAAACTCATCAGACTTGGTGACCTTTTTCTAACCTTCTGACAATTCTAGTTCTAGAACCACATCTACATCCCTAGAACTGCTGTTTAATTATTCTAAAATAATACAGTCAAAATGCCCAGCTTTATGCTCTAATAATTCAACAAAGACTATAGAAGACATTTGATAAAACGTGTCAGTCGCATAATTTTGAATGATACAACAGTCAATACTGAAGCCTATTCTAGTAAATCACTGATTGCTATTGATTAATAATTCTCTGGGTAGGGGCTCTGTCCAGGTGTTTGAACAACAGTTTCTGCAGCTTCATTGTTACAAATCCTCTGGGGTCCTTTTAATGCATTGGAATCTCAGCAAATACCTACATCACAGACATGAAAAATATATCTTTTATTCTACTTTTAAACGAACTGATTACACACACAAACAAAGGAAATCTGTGAGAAAAGAAATCTGCGAGATACAGTTTGACCATCTGACCTCATTATTATGAACAAATTCCCACCTCTTGACTACCCACAGACATTTTTCTTTATTTAGAGAATGGTTTTGTGTAACAGTTTTTGTTTTAAGTTACTGATTCTTGCGGTATTTACATTTGATCCACAAGATTACAGAAAATTTGTTTCCCATCAGTGCGCTTTAGCATTAGCTAAGCATGGTCACCACACCTAAAGACATTGTTTTGATCAGGGGTGTCCTAACTGGGTCCGGGGGGGCGGTGTCCTGCATATTTTAGTTCCCACCCCAATTAAAACACACCTGAACCAGCTAATCAACCTGTTAATTATTAATAAAGTAATGAAAGAGAGAGACTTCCACTGCTAACATAAATTACAAAGTTTCTAGCATAAATTGTCATTAGTATTGAGTATGAATTAGCATGTCTCTAGCATGTTTCTAGTATGAACTAGCATGTCGTTAGCATAAATTTAGTATGAATTAGCATGTTTGCTAATATGATTAGTATGTTTGTTAGTAGGTTTCTATTATGGATTATAATTCATATACCAGATGTTGCTGGTATATGAATTAGCATGTTGCTAGTATGATTAGTAGGCTATGTTTCAGGTATGGTGTAGTATAATGTTAGCATGAATTGGTATGTTATCAGCAGTGTTGTGCAAGTTACTTCTAAACTGTAATACATTACAGATTACTTGTTACTGTTATTTAAAAGTAATCCCTCTCTACTGAAAAAAACAGCTTAAACCAGCCTTGGCTGGTTGGCTGGTTTTAGCTGGTCAACCAGGCTGGTTTTAGAGGGATTTTGGCCACTTCCAGGCTGGCTTCCAGCCATTTCCAGCCTGGTCTTAGCTGGTCAGGCTGGAAAATGACCAGCTAAAACCAGCTTGGTTTAGAATGGACATAGTTGGTTTTGGCTGGGCTCCCAGCCTGGCTAGGCTGGTCAAGCTGGATTTAGCTGGTCATCTCCCAGCCTGACTAAGCCGGAAATGGCTGGAAACCAGCATGGAAGTGGCCAAAACCCCTTTAAAACCAGCTGGGCTGACCAGCTAAAACCAACCAACCAGCCTAGCTAGGCTGGTTTAAGCTGTTTTTTTTAGCAGGGCTGACATTACAATATTACTGTCTCATACCTTTAATGTTACTAGACTCTCATATTACGTTTTAGTTACTTTTACCAAAAATAACTACAGAATTAGAACTTAACATTCTAAAATGACAAAATGTACTGCAGAGCATTTTACATCCAGTTGAAAGCGATATGATGTAGCATAATGACTGTATAATGACCTGTCCAGGCTACTAACAATATATATTTGGCAACTTAAAGGCTCAAGACAATGCAAGAAAGGATAAGAGCCAGAATCACAAATGATTTAAGTCTGTTAAAAGTATGGTAGAGGTAAAGTGATTATCTGGCAATATCTGTGAACACCTTAGCCATATTCAAATTAGACACAACAGGCCTATAACTCCAATGCCATGACAAGATGCAGATTTTTTTCTTTTCTTATTGTTGCAATTATTATATTCACTTTAAATTCAAGTGGTTCACTACACAAAACTATCATGCACAAAAAGAGCATGATGAACATAGCTTTCTCAAAATAATGTGCAATTAGAGGACCAACCCTTCAACCTCAGTCATTTTAAGCCATTGAAAGGAACATATAGGCTAAACATAGAAATAGAGGAAGGAAATAGAACTTACTTGCGGTATTTTATATTTGTTAATGTCTTGCGGGCGAAGTTTCTTGTAACGCACGCGTTACTGAACATGTACCGAGTAAAATATTACTGAAAAAGTGTTAGTAATGCCTTACACTACTGCGTTACAGGAAAAAGTAATATGCTACTATAATACATTACTTTTTTTTTATAATGGAAGTCTATGGGACAGTCGCTAGGATGCCGTAAGTGGTTGCTAGGGTGTGGCTAGTAAGTTAAAAGGTCATCAGTGTTTGGCAGCTTAGTTGTCTGAGTCAAATGAGCTCAATTTTAAGTCTGTATGACATGACCAAAAGTTATGGTTTTCTCAAGCCACTATCAATATGATATATTGAATGATATATATATATATATATATATATATATATATATATATATATATATATATATATATATATATATATATATATATATAATTATACTTATTATAATTTATAATTATTATTTTTTACTACTATTACTATCTATTGTGTGTACTTATTTTTTATTATATATTTCTGTTGCTTTTTATGTAAACTATAAATTCTTTGGCAATACATTTGTAAAATTTGTCATGCCAATAAAGCAACTATTGAATTGAATTGAGAGAGAGAGAGAGAGCGAGAAAGAGAGAGAGAGAGAGAGAGAGAGAGAGAGAGAGAGAGATTAAGCCTGTCTGTCAACAGCAGTAGCACCTCTAATAATAGTGAAACTAAGTTTGAAAAAAAATTATGTCTGTAAGCACATCCTCTTTTTTGTTAGTACATGAAAAGAAAGACTTTTAATCAATTTAATATTTTGCCTTCCTCAAATGTAAACAGAGACTGAATCTGTTCTTATACGCTGCATTTTATTTTCTAGCACAAATATATGATACATCTGCTCATCTCTCACCATTTAAAAACATAATTGTTTCAGTCTTTTAAACTCAAACTTTTCTCATATTTGTCTTTAACTACAGTAGCAGGATACTGCATATTCACAAATATTACAAAGATAAAAACACTTACTGTCATAAAACAAATTCTTGAAAATTTGGGGACCTTCCTAACAGACGAAGGAAGTGCATGCCACAACCACAAAAGCTCTTTCTCCCATGGCTTTTAATATGCATTGAGGTTGTTGGAGAAGTAATGAATCTGCAGAATAGAGCGATTGTGAACGTTTTCTGTATACGCCAGGGTCAAAAATCACCCGCCTTCGCTAAACCTCTAAAATAAAGCATATTCATTTAAATTCAATCCTCAAATCTATTTTGTATGAAGGAACAACCTCAGCTTCATCACAAACTCTAAGAATGTCTTGGGTTTTCTCTCAACAGTGGGGAGTTTTAATCAGTGTTTTTTGTTTAATACTAATTTTTGACAACAGTAAAAAACATTTTTTTTAAAGTGCATAAGTGTAAAACTTTTTCAGCAAGAGAATATTCAAGGTTTTTTATTATCTAGTTTTGAACTGTGAGTGTGTGTCTGAGCCTCGGACATTATCAGGAAGGCTATTCCATAGTTTAGGAGTCATAAATGAGAAGGCTCGACCTCCTTTACTCGACTTTGCTATTCTAGGTACTACGAGAAGCCCTGAGTTTTGAGATCTTAAAGAGCGGGTTGGATTGTAGCGAGACAGAAAGTTGGTTAGATAAACAGGAGCTAGATTATTTAAAGCTTTATAGGTAAGAAGCAATATTTTAAAATCAGTACGAAACTTAACAGGCACCCCAAAAATTGAGGTGATATGATTGGGCTTTATTTTATACTAGCTGAAGTTTGTTAATAGAGGATGCTGGGCAACCAACAAACAGAACATTACAGTAATCCAACCTAGAAGTCATAAAAGCATGGACTAGCTTTTCTGCATCTGAGATGGATAGCATACTTCATAACTTAGCGATATTTCCCAGATGAAAGAAGGCAGTTTTTGTGACATAATACATAAGATTTTCAAAAGTTAAATGGCTGTTTAATATAACAAACATATATCATATCTAAAATACGGTAATTTACTGTAAAAATTATAATTATTTATGTTCCAACTGTATTTTTACAGTGATTTTACACCTGCTTCTTTTGTACTGTATATTATGGAGTTTCTTAACAGCGTATAAAATAAAAAAAGAGGAGACCTTACATATATAACGAGGACAAATGACTGAGTTCAGCCAAATGTAATGAAAGGTCAAGTATGGAATTACAAACAAAAATAGAAACATTTTTTGTTGCGCGTGGGTTTCGACACACATATGGCACACATGTACATGCTAACTGCGGCGCTGATGTTTCCATTGTGGAAAGGAACAAAAGCATTTGGTTTGACCCTGCAGATGAAACTGATATGCATCTAAAAGATGTCCTTAAAACAAGACAAAACTACATATCAGGCAAGTCAAATCCACGTTACTTTAGCTCATACAGTACAAGGCTTTCTTTTAAATCTACACGTATAATATAATAAGCAAGAGTCATCGATTGGGAAATTTCGAAAAACTTTTATCCCCTTTGCTTTATGTACATATCACAATTCACATCCTAATGTGTGCACAGTCATTTCCTCTAAAGTGCCGCAGCTTAATCAAGAATAAGAGCTGAGAAGAGAATGAGTGAAAATGAGAGTATCAGACAGGAAACTGCCTTTTGCGACTTCACTTGCCATGGATTTAGCCTAACATATAGTTCTCAACATAACTGAGTACACCCCATTTTTGAAAATGAACATTTTCTCTATTTCATAACATTTCATAAATAACATTCATCCATTTCTCAGGGAATTTAGGTCTTATGTTTGGAGCATTTGAACAAAACAGATTTATTAAACGGATATATTTATTAAAATAATATTTAAGTCACAGAACATCTTCAGAAATAAAAAAGATAATGCATTTAAATTCATGCAAAATTTGGGAAAAAAAATACATTTTGTTTCTCTTGAATTTAGCTTTTATTTATTTATTTATTTAATATTTTTCCTCAACATATAAATTTGGGTGTACTAATTTTGGGCCATTAACATAAGTTATTTTGTTAGATTAGCTGCAGATTTGGCTTTAGCACTGACTAATCTAATGTACTCTCACCGGCCAATTTATTAGGTACACCTTTCCAACTTCTCGATAAAGCTAATTTCTAATCAGCCAATCACATTGCAGAAACTTGATGCATTTGGGCATGTAGACATGGCCAAGACGATCTGCTGCAGTTCAAACTTAACATCAGATTGGGGAAGAAAGGTGATTTAAGTGACTTTGAACGTGGCATGGTTGCTGATGCCAGACAGGCTGCTCTGAGTATTTCAGAAACAGCTGATCTACTGGGATTTTCACGCACAACCATCTCTAGGGTTTACAGAGAATAGTCTGGAAAAGAGAAAATATCTAGTGAGCGGCAGTTCCCTGGGCGCAAATGCCTTGATGCCAGAGGTTAGAGGAGAATGGCTAGACTGGTTCCAGCTGATAGAAAGAGTAACAGTAAATAACCACAACATGTCGAACCTTGAGGCAGATAGGCTACAGCAGCAGAAGACCACATTGCTGTTAGCTAAGAACAGGAAACTGGGGCTACAATTCGCACAGGCTCACCAAAATTGGACAATAGAAGATTAGAAAAACGTTCCCTGGTCTGATGAGTCTCAATTTTTGTTGCGACTTTGGGATGGTCGGGTCAGAATTTGGCATCAACAACATGAAAGCATGGATCCATCCTGCCTTGTATCAACGGTTCAGGCTGGTGGTGGTGGTGTAATGGTGTGGGGGATATGTTCTTGTCACACTTTGGGCACGTTAGTACCAATTGAGCATCGTGTCAACGCCACAGCCTACCTATGTATTGTTGCTGACCATGTCTATCCCTTTATGACCACAGTGTACCCATGTTCTGATGGCTACTTCCAGCAGGATAATGCGCCAGGTCATTAAGTGTGAATCATCTCTGGTTTCTTGAACATGGCAATGAGTTCACTGTACTCAAATGGCCTCCACAGTCACCAGATCTCAATCTAATAGAGCAACTTTGGGATGTGATGGATGGAAGATTCGCATCATGGATGTGCAGCCGTCAAATCTGCAGCAACTGCATGATGCTATCATGTCAATAGACCAAAATCTCTGAGGAATATTTCCAGTACCTTGTTAAATCTATGCCACGATGGATTAAGGCAGTTCTGATGGCAAAAGGGGGTCCAACCCAGTTCATAGTAAGGTGTACCTAATAAAGTGGCCAGTGAGAAATCTAATATTGTAAAACTTCCTATAGAAAATATTCATTTAAATGAGAGATTTGTGAGGGGTGTACTCATGTATGAGCACTGTTTTTGTTGCGACCCCGTTCTTATCATTTATTTGTTGTTTATGTTTTTCGCAGAAGACAGACGTCATTTATAACAATTTCATCCTGTGATCAAAACAGTTTCATGACAGACAGAAAAGGTAGTCTTGCTTGAGGGCTGAGCATGTATGGAAATGTTCTTTGTACGTGATGCAAAGCAGGACACTTTGTGCATTTGTGGTGAGAAAATCTCTCAGCTGGCACATGCACTGCTGTTTACTAAGGCAGGGTTCATCATTAATACTGCTTGACGTTTAGAAGTTTGTTCAGCACATCTCACAGCACATCAAATGAGTTCAACACATCACGCAACAATAGACAAATCACATAGCAGAAGATGAAACAAAAGATATGCTGTAAAATAATGTCTGATTGCTAAATGCTAAAAAAATGCTAAAAAAATGGTAAAAATGCTACAGTAAAAATCTGTAATCTGGAAAACACGTCAAATAAGTTAGACACATCATGCAACAATAGATGGAACATAAAACAGATGACTAATAAAGCTACGCTGTAAATAAAAAAAATGTCTGATATCAGTAATAAAAACAGTAAAAATGCTACACTAAAAATCCGTAATCTGGAAAACACGTCAATTAAGTTCAACACATCATGCAACAATAGACGGAACACAAAGCAGATGATGAATCAAGATGATGAATATAGCTACGCTGTAAATAAAAAAAAATGTCTGATATCAGTAATAAAACAGTAAAAATGCCACACTAAAAATCCGTAATCTGGAAAACACGTCAAATGAGTTCAACACATCATGCAACAATAGACGGAACACAAAACAAATGATGAATAAAGCTACGCTGTAAATAAAAAAAATGTCTGATATCAGTAATAAAAACAGTAAAAATGCTACAGTAAAAATCTGTAATCTGGAAAACACGTCAAATAAGTTCAACACATCATGCAACAATAGATGGAACACAAAGCAGATGATGAATCAAGATGATGAATAAAGCTACACTGTAAATAAAAAAAATGTCTGATATCAGTAATAAAAACAGTAAAAATGCCACACTAAAAATCCGTAATCTGGAAAACACGTCAAATGAGTTCAACACATCATGCAACAATAGACGGAACACAAAACAAATGATGAATAAAGCTACGCTGTAAATAAAAAAAATGTCTGATATCAGTAATAAAAACAGTAAAAATGCTACAGTAAAAATCTGTAATCTGGAAAACACGTCAAATAAGTTCAACACATCATGCAACAATAGACGGAACACAAAACAAATGATGAATAAAGCTACGCTGTAAATAAAAAAAATGTCTGATATCAGTAATAAAAACAGTAAAAATGCCACACTAAAAATCCGTAATCTGGAAAACACGTCAAATGAGTTCAACACATCATGCAACAATAGACGGAACACAAAACAAATGATGAATAAAGCTACGCTGTAAATAAAAAAAATGTCTGATATCAGTAATAAAAACAGTAAAAATGCCACACTAAAAATCCGTAATCTGGAAAACACGTCAAATGAGTTCAACACATCATGCAACAATAGACGGAACACAAAACAAATGATGAATAAAGCTACGCTGTAAATAAAAAAAATGTCTGATATCAGTAATAAAAACAGTAAAAATGCTACAGTAAAAATCTGTAATCTGGAAAACACGTCAAATAAGTTCAACACATCATGCAACAATAGACGGAACACAAAACAAATGATGAATAAAGCTACGCTGTAAATAAAAAAAATGTCTGATATCAGTAATAAAAACAGTAAAAATGCTACAGTAAAAATCTGTAATCTGGAAAACACGTCAAATAAGTTCAACACATCATGCAACAATAGACGGAACACAAAACAAATGATGAATAAAGCTACACTGTAAATAAAAAAAATGTCTGATATCAGTAATAAAAACAGTAAAAATGCTACAGTAAAAATCTGTAATCTGGAAAACACGTCAAATAAGTTCAACACATCATGCAACAATAGACGGAACACAAAACAAATGATGAATAAAGCTATGCTGTAAATAAAAAAAATGTCTGATATCAGTAATAAAAACAGTAAAAATGCTACAGTAAAAATCTGTAATCTGGAAAACACGTCAAATAAGTTCAACACATCATGCAACAATAGACGAAACACAAAACAAATGATGAATAAAGCTACGCTGTAAATGAAAATTTGTCTGATATCAGTAATAAAAACAGTAAAAATGCTACACTAAAAATCCGTAATCTGGAAAACACGTCAAATAAGTTCAGCACATCATGCAACAATAGATGGAACATAAAACAGATGATGAATAAAGCTACGCTGTAAATAAAAAATGTCTGATATCAGTAATAAAAACAGTAAAAATGCCACACTAAAAATCCGTAATCTGGAAAACACGTCAAATAAGTTCAACACATCATGCAACAATAGACGGAACACAAAACAAATGATGAATAAAGCTACGCTGTAAATAAAAAATGTCTGATATCAGTAATAAAAACAGTAAAAATGCTACAGTAAAAATCCGTAATCTGGAAAACACGTCAAATAAGTTCAGCACATCACGCCACAATAGACAAATCACAAAGAAGATGATGAAAAGAGCTACATTGTACAAAAATTGAATGATTTCAATGCTAAAAAAACAGTAAGGGCACTATCATACACCCGGCGCAATGCTGCGCAAGGCGCGACGCAATTGTTGTTTGCTAGTTTAAGCTTGGCGCAGGAGTCGTTTTGAAGTTTTGCAGCACGCTGTTTAAATAGCAAATGCATTTGCCCTCATATGTGCGCCCATAGGCGTTCTGGTCTAAAAAAAGGAGGTGTGTTGAGGTGCATTGCTATTTTGAGGAACTAAAATAGATCAATAGACCAGATCAAAGCAGGTCTATAGTCCATAGTTAGACCACAACTATAGTTAGTTGTGCGCCTTGCCTACACAAATATCTTTACATATGAAAAAGAATTAAAGGATTAAAATATTACAAAATAATTATTTTCAACATAAATATGAAAACCTTACTTTCATGCCTTCTTCATCTCTGAGGGCTTTTCCAGTTTATTCGTAACGATTTACTTTTGTATAATGTAATTATTAGTAGCAGTATTATTTATTATATGCATATTTATATTTGTTTTATTAAAAACAAGCTTAGATTTGTTCACCTGTCAGGTTTTAGACCATATGGGGCACAGCATGTGTATTAGGATATAACTCAGTTTTTGAGCACACTTCGATATTATTGTTCATTTATTCGTTTGCTGGAAATTAGAACTGAATTTAGAAATAGTTGTGAAACAAGTCTTTGTGCTTAATAAAAGAAATTAATTATTTATAGGTAATTGATGTCTGTGCGTACAAGTTTTCTTATCCACGAGAGTGAAAGTGAAAGTAAAGACTGAGAAGGCTCATCTTTCATTCACCTGCTGCAGATTCTCTGTTTAACTCTGTTTTCTCGCTAGTGAAACTCTCAGTTTTTCCACTTACAAAGTTCATCATGTAAATAGTAAATGCGCTATGGGGCGACGCAACTGATTCTTAAAGGGAATGGGAGATGAGACTCTGATTGATTTATTCTCAAAACACACCTTTAACTCATTAAGTGAATAAGCTCAACCCTTTTAGACCATGCGCCACGGCGGATTTTCCCGTCCTTAAAATAGTGAAAGTGGAAGCAGTGGCGCAGTAGGTAGTGCAGTTGCCTCACAGCAAGAAGGTCGCTGGTTCGATCTCGATCCAGTTGACGTTTCTGTATGGAGTTTGCATGTTCTCCCTGTGTAGCTGACGCTGATTGGTCAGCTTGTCATTTTGTTTATTGTTTTGTATTTCATTATTTGAATGTGTATTCATTTGTGTTACTAATTTCTTTGTTTCCGGTTGGCTTGAGTGGGAAGTCACATGATTCTCATTGATTGATTTAACCTGCGAGAGTTTGTATGGTCACTCAGGATAGTGAGATCTCAATGCAAGCACCTGTTAAATGCTTTTGCTTATTCTACAGCTGGTTAGCAGGCCAACACGGTAAACTAAAATCGTTTTATATATTATTTGTTTATTTTGATGTCCTTTTGATTGAGTTTTTGTGAAACATTTGGTTTGTTTATATGTTTATCTTTTCGTTTTCACGGTGTTCAATAAATGAAACGCATGGTGGACATCAGTATTTGGAAGCGTGGACTGTTTAATACCCGGCGGGTAGTTACACCCTGCGTTTGCGTGGGTTTCCTCCGGGTGCTCCGGTTTCCCCTACAGTCCAAAGACATGCGGTACAGGTGAATTGGGTAGGCTAAATTGTCCGTAGTGTCTGCGTGTGTGTGTGTGAGTGTTTGTGGATGTTTCCCAGAGATGGGTTTCGGCTGGAAGGGCATCCACTGCGTTAAAATGTGCTGAATAAGTTGGTGGTTCATTCCGTTGTGGCGACCCCAGATTAATAAAGGGACTAAGCTGACAAGAAAATGAATGAATAGATGAATTCCGACATGCGCTTAATGCATTTGCGTCCTGCGCTTTGGACTTTGCGCATGGATCATCAAAATAGAGCCCCAAAATTGCTAAAGGTAAAATCCTACTGTATACAGTGAATATCCGTAAATGGACTTATTTACATATTACTATGTTTCATGTATTAGTTCACAAAATTTTCTTATGAGTTGTGCACATTCGAGGTTTATGTTACATGTAAAGTTGATAAATAATATTTATTGAATTATTTTAGTGTCATGTGTGTTACCATGATGGTGTTGTGTGAATGACACTGAGCACCATCTATACAGTAGTATGTTTCTCTGCTTGTGGGAAAAGTTGTTTGTGATGATCTTGTGACTCTCATTCACACCTGCTTATTGTTGGGTTTTTGTCAGTGTAACAAAGCTCTGTTGTGTAGTTGTACTTCAAAGCATTGATGTATGATTATAAACTAATAAAATGATTTATAGTAAAATTTAGATTTTTTTTACATCCCTACTGTATTTTAAAAGTTAAATTCTTTAGCTGTCAGTTTTGGATTTTTCTTAGTGTAAATTAATAATAAATAATAATATAAGACCACCAAAAGGTACAAACAGTGTGGGTGTAATAATATATGTAAACAAATGATAGGAGAACAAAGAAAATACAATTAAATAATCACATTACTATGTACCTATTTCATCAGAATCATACTAATCAATCTAAAATAATAAATTCTTTACAAAGATATTCAAGGGATCAAGTGAAATTGTTTTCATATTACAATATATATAAATATTTATATATAAATACATATTAGGGCTGCACGAGTAATCGAAAAAAGATCACGATCTCTATTCGACCCTACACACGATCTTAATTCAGCTTTTCGATTCAGCCAATTATATTTTTAAGGTCTGGAGAGAAGGATAAAGTCTTCACAGCAACATTGACACCTTCAAATGCCGTTATGAGTGTCACATGCTGTATTTATAAGGTATAATTTACCCCAAAATTTCATTTTTGTATTCATGTATCAATGTGTTCGCGGTCAAATCACACGTGAGCTGACTGCGAGGTGTTTGTTTACTTCCGAGAACGCGCGCATGCACGCCAATGACACCTACTTTAGTGAGAGGTTAAGAATTTTGTGGCACATTTAAAGGTTACCAACATCTTAAATATATTTACATAAAGTTGAAGCCAGAATTATTTGCCCCCCTTCGAAATGTTTTGGTTATTTCTAAATATTTCCCAAATGTTTAACATAGCAAGGACATTTTCACAGTATGTCTGATTATATATTTTTCATCTTATTAATTTTATTTCAGCTAAAAAAGCAGTTTTAATTTTTTTAAAAACCATTTTTAAGTAAAAATTATTAGCTCATTTAGGCTATCTTTTTTTCGATAATGTCTACAGAACAAACCATAATTATGCAATAACCTCCCTAATTACCCTAACCTGCCAAGTTAACCTAATCAACCTAGTTAAGCATTTAAATGTCACTAAGTTGTATAGAAGTGTCTTGAAAAATATCTAGTCAAATATTATTTACTGTCATCATGACAAAGATAAAATAAATCAGTTATTAGAGATGAATTATTAAACCTATTTTAATTAGAAATGTGTTGGAAAAAAATCTTCTTCCGTAAAACGGAGGGGGAAAAAAATAAACAGGGCAAATAATTCGGGGGGCTAATAATTCTGACTTCAACTGTTGTACTCTCCAATTCACAGCACTCGATGACGATTTCCTTTACTGAGAAACCCAAAAACGTGAAAAGGGTCTATTACCAGGAGTATATCAAGAACATACAGCTAATACAGGGGAAGTAAGTACGAGACTGGACAGGGAACAAAGAAAACACTGAAACTTAAATACTCTAATTAACTAAATCAGATGACGCAGATGAAAAGATCAACACAGATGAAGGAAATTAGTGTCCATGGGAACAGATAAGTGGTTAGGAACTAGATCAAAGAAACAAGAACTGAACTGTGCCAGTGGGTCGTTATTATTATTATTTTAAATCAGTGATGTTATTTATAGTTACATCAGTGTGCACGTGCACAAACAATACAGTTAAGGCTGACATCAAACTCAAAAAGCAACATTTTTAATAAATGTTAAATAATAAAAAAAACACAATAATTGAATTTTAAACACACACACACACACACACACACGCACACACACACACACACACACACACACACACACACACACACACACACACACACACACACACACACGCACGCACGCACACACACACACACACACACACACATTAAAAACATGTTGCATTTCTACAGTGTTTAACAGCTGGAACAGGAAATCTGTTTATTTATCAACCAACTCACCAGATGTAATTGAACTGAGATGAACTAGACAACACCTTACACAGTGAAATGAGTAAGAAAAATTAAGTTCAGAATGAATCCAGCCTATAATTATTGGAAATACGTGCCTCTGCTTATACATTTTTGTGAAACGTAAAATAAATTGCTCCGGATACATTTTGTCGCACATTTCAGATGACACATCCACTAGAGGGTGCTGTCTACATTTTGGAAAATGTAAAATACTTTACTTATGGTGCGATTTGCTGTAAGTTTCAGATACACACCCTTTTTTTACACCTCCACAAGAAAGCTTGTCATACAGATCACCTAGACCAGGGGTTCCCAAACTTTTCAGCCCGCGACCCCTAAAATAATAATGCCAGTGACTCGCGTCCCCCAAATTCCTCAGAGGTGGTTATAAATATACAAACCTTGCACACACAACAATAGGCCTATATTAACACAAAGCATATTGACAACACAAAAAGTGCAACAGTCTAACAACCACATCATTTTTATAGTAATTTATTAATGTTTAATTCAATATTAACCTCAACGAATGAGACTGGTGGACACAATGTTTTCAGCACAAGTCTATTCTTGGTTTAATTTTGGAGACCGCCACTCAGAGATCATTCTCAATGTTCAGTTGTGGCCTGTATTTACTGTATTTGATTGCGATAAAGGTGTCAGAAATGTTAACCTGGTGCTATAAAATCAATCTGCTGCAGCTGACGTTATTGCGGTGTTGTTTATCTAACGTAAACACCAATCCTATTAAAAAAATAATGTAGAGGCTTATGAATTTTCATTTTCATGATGTTGTTTTTTACTTTAAAAAATGACTATTTTTTACCTTCTGTGGGTTATGGTTAAAATATGGGAGATCTAAGGGGTCGATCACACTGAACACTCATTTACATTCCAAAAACGTGAGGCGCACCACACTGCCTTTTTTGTTGACAAGAAAAAAAGAAGCACGGTGCACTTTTTATGTCGCCAGGCAACGACTGACTCAGCTAGATATTGTGCGAGAGTGTTGCTGTTGATATTGATATAATTTTAATATTAATGTGATATTCAAGATTTGTGATTCATACAGCACTGGATAACTCAAAACAGCAACCACAAGTCTCTCCTTTATTATCAAAAGTCTCCGTTGTTGTCTTGACAACACAAACACTTCAGGCACCTCAACGGAAACCCCGCCTCTGCTCTTTGATTGGAGATTGAAAAAGATGCGAGTGATGTGACACGCTTTTTCCGCTCAGAGTCGACTTTTTTTCAATTGCGAGCGCAAGGCGCGCAAGGGGAAAAAACGCAAGGCGCAGCTGCCAGTCACAACGCTCTTGGCCGTTAATAAATCTCTGTATCATTCCCTCCCCTGCCTTCTAGAGCCATGCCTCCTTAAACACGAGCACAGCAAAAGAACCCTCTCTCATGTGTTAAAAGCGACTAGTGCTTGTCCGGCAGCGTGCAAAGCAAACTGACATGCGATTTTCAGAGCGAATATTTAGTTGCATGGTAAACAATATAGGGAGAGACTAGGCGGAATAGCGGTATTTACTTGTGTTTTGTTGTTAAACTAATTAAAATCTACATAATAAGGTCTTTTATGAAACCGAAAATAGTCTTATCAATCTTTCACCGGAAGATTTTAGTGGCTATAAATGAGGGCAATAAATGATACATTGTTGCATTTTCTGCCATATTTGGGTCGTTTTCACACCACACTGCTGGCTTTGGTCCGAAGCAGTTGAAAAGAACCAAAATGCAGTCATCTGACAAAATCCACATCTCTCATTGGCCGGATGTTGTTTAACATATTTCCTAAACTGCTTATTGATTGGTCAGAATTCACGTGCGGGAAAATGCCAATGAACTAGCGCAAGTAAACAAACCGGCAGACACAAAATGTCACGAAATATTACCAACGATCCATCAGGTAATGTTTTCCCCTCTCTCTCTGTTGGTAAAGCGCTGTCAACAAATATTTTTCCTCCATATCCCATAATGCACAGCTCATCGGCCTACGGCAGCTGGATTAGACTAAAAGGCGCAGTACTTTTTGCGGTTTGACCTGTTTTAATACGAATCATATTTACCACAAACGAATCGCTCCAGGGTTCGTTTAAAAACGTACCAAGACCACCTCTTCAAGCAGGTCTTGGTACGATTATTTGGTCTGCTTTTGGTGCGCACTTGAGTACGATTGCTGCATTCTCACCTGCCCAAAAGAACCGCACCAAAAGGGAAAACAAACTCTAGTGCGATTCAATCGAACAAGGCAGGTGTAAAAGCACCCTAAGAGAAATCCTTTAGCCATTGTGATGTCCTTTCTTCAGCGTGCAAACATAACTCCGATATTGATTTAGGTTTTTACCGATCGCACACGCGTGTGCGCGCTCTCTCTCTTTTGTGAACGAGCAGCACAAACATCAGTCGGCGGAGCTGCGCACATAAGGCTGCGCAGTTGTTCTAATCTGCATTTACTGACAGACAGTTTGGCCTACTTATCGGAATTATGAGAGATGTCGGCCCGACTCTATTTAATTGGATGAACATTTTTTAGTTTTATGCCTTACCCAGAATATAAAAATACATAAAGATACATTTAGATAATTTACTTTAATCATTACTATTGGAATGTGAAGAGACTTTCAACCAGCACAACAAAAATGTTTCTGAAGACAATCACCTACTGCACCTTAAACTTAACACTTAACAAATTTATGTGGATTGAATGTAAAAAATTTAAGTTGTCCCGATGAAATCTCAAGAATTTTGTTGTTTCGGCTTATTTTAAATAAGTAATTTGTACAAGTAAAAAAAAAACAATTTTTTTTAAGCGTAGGAAAAAAGCATTTACAGTGTGACAATGTCCACAGAAACTATGTTCTAACGGTTATGAAGCTAAAGTTTCCCCTTTGGATATGAATGTACACTTGAAAAAAAGATAAGCAAAGAAGAGGAAGTCATTGTGGTACATGAGGGTACGCACATACACACAAACACACACACACAAGTTTGTCTGTTGCTATATCAACCACCGAAGCAAAGAGGGTTCCATTCAGAAGGATAGAAACATTTCTAAAACCAGATCATTGTGATTCAGTAGTGCACTTTCAGTCTTAAAATACTTAAATATAGCTATAATAATCACGAATGGTCAGCCTAGTGCGTCACAACAACAATATATTTGGAGTTTACCGTTACCAGGCAGGTATGATGATGGAACTTTCTGTAAAGACCTCGAATCTCGGAATTTGCAATTTAGACAACTGATAAACCTAATTTAGCATGTTGATATGTTCTCTTTTGTTTTTAGTTTAAAGCACATGACGTTGTTACTGGTGTCATGTTACGACCGAGGTAAACACAGATGCATTTTTTGCATGCCAATGTCTACATTGTAATGCATGCAAAGCTCTTCCAAAATAATTAGAAGGTAAACAGGCACGTGCGTTCTCCTAAGATGCATTTGAATAGATGAGTGTTTTCCTGGAAATACTATTTCTAAAGGAGCTGTTGACATGGAATTGAAACTGATGTTGGCAGAAACCCCAAACAATACAAACATAAAAATAAAACAAAACAAAAAATCTGTAATAATCAAAAGTCACAAGGAGAAAGCACTGAACTACTGAAATGTATTTAAGACTTTATATAAAAGTCTTTTTTGGTGATGGCAGCTTATAGACGCTTCTCATATGGAGAATGAAGTCACATGCATTGCTCAGGTTAAAGTGGCAGACTTCAACTAAGTGTAAAAATCTTGATAGTCCTGTGGGTCTCGTCTATCAAATCTGACCTTTCTTTTGTATTTCCTATTGGATTCAAGTCAGGTGATTAGCTGGGCCATTCTACAGCTTGATTTTCTTTCTCTGTAAGCATTTAAGTGTTTCCTTGGCTGTGTTTTGGATCATCGTCTTGCTGTATTGTCCACCCTGGTTTCATCTTCATCATCCTGCTAATGTAGATGTTAACAAAAGCAGCTAATCGCACACAATGAGGAAGCGCAGAAGGCTGATTTATATTTCTGCGTCAAGCGTCACCTCTTAAAAAAAATGTAACTGTAAATGTAACGATGCGTAGCGCAAGCTCTGTGATTGGTCGGCTTGGTAGCGATGACGAGTCTGGGCGGGACCGACAGCCGATTGTTTACAAGTGTGGAGTCCCGTGAAGGAGCTCCGGATGGAAAGTTTTGTTTTGTGTTTACCTCATTGTTAAAGTTGTTGCACGCCCGCCGGTTCCTGCCTCAAAATATGTGAGTTTGAGCCACTTGTACATTCAGGAAGCGCTCAGAAAAAACAAAACTTCAGTGAAGAAACTCGACACTGAGGAACATAAACACCTCACTGCCAACTAGCGTTTCGGAAGTGTTATTGCAGAGCAACAGAAACAGCGTGCAGAAGTATGAATGCACAGCCACATGCGTTGCATGCGCCGTGGTTACGCCGATCACTTGACGCAGAAATATAAACCAGGCTAAAGGGTTGCTGAAGAACTACTGCTGTCTCTGCATTCGCTGTCTTTCTACACCTCCCTTTCTTCATGTGTTCAATACTTTCCCCTGTCATTTAATTTTATTATACTAAATTTGTAAACCAATTACATTTGTTTTCTTTGCATATACTGATTTCTTTGGTTGTTACCACCATCATGGGGAAAAGTGTTAAAGGGTCACGAAACACCAAAACACATTTTTTGAGCTGTTGACAGTCGTATATGTGTCCCACACTGCTAAAAACACTATTAGGACACCTATATTTCACTAAAAAGTGTAAATTGGTTGTTTTTGCGTTATTTCAAGCAAATTCGTACTTCCGGTTTGAAACGAATTTTTGAAGCTGCGTCACGGCCATGACATAATAGCGTGTATTCCAGCGTGCAGACTGGGCGTCTGTGCCAGAGTGAGTCTTATTACGTCTTACAGTGTGCTGCATTAATGCATGAGTAAGGCTTGGTTCAAACCAATCAGCGCGCTCTATTGTGCAACTTCATTAATATTCATTACTGTCAGAGTGTAGACGGCAAAGACGCCACGTTGTGTTGGCAAAACAAGCGTGAAGTGTTGATTTTATAGTTTGCTGCAGTTAAGTTTCGTTTTCATTTTCTCTCTGTGAGAGCGCAGACTCACGCGTGGATTAACAGTGTACGCGCAACAACAATAACTTACGTGTCTAAGGAGGATTATTGTTTACCTGAGAGCTGTTCTCATCTGCAAACACTGAGATCCGGATTCGCTTGTAGTCTCCTCTTAATAAAGATGCGGCTCTAGTTGCTGGTGATTGTCCTGTCTCTACAGATTTGGTAAGTGAGCGACCAGTGCTCTTTGTTTATTCAGTTCGTATTATATTCGTATCAAACAAACTATTGCACCGAGTGTAAACAAGTTAGCACTAACAGTTACAACCAAACTATAACCTCGTGTTGGATTTTGTGACCGGAATAACACACGCAGCTTTCTGACGCTACCTGCCGTTTGCATCTAAGTTTCCGGGAAATGCTGAGTTTTTTTTTTCTCTCATTCGCCGTGCGGTATCAAACATTGCATGAAAAATACACGCTTAGAGCAGTTCCTCGAATCAAATATCACGTTTGTCGGGAGGGACATTAATGAATTCCCTGAATGAAAGAGCCAAACTGCAGTTAAAGTCCATCATTTAATAATTTGGCAAATAATTCGACTACAGATGTCCATGTAAACACAGTCACATTGTCCGCTGTGGTTGTGTGTTTTGACTCTGCAATTTAGCGTGCCCAAATAGACACTCCCACACCAAGCCTCTTTTCTTCCTCCGACACTCCCCCCTAAACAGAGCTGGACACGCCCACTTTTCTGACTTTTTCCAAAGTAGAGGTGTGAAAACACCCTGCTGAAACGAGGGGGTTTCATGGCCCTTTAAGTTACCTTTAGAAATATGTTTTTTTTAAAAGAAAAATGGCATCTTCAATATTTATTTTCCTCGCTATGAGTATTTTGAAAATTATTATTTTAATCAATTTCTCAGTAGATGTAGGTAATATATTTTGGTACATTTAAACAAAACAGATTTATCAAATGGATATATTTTATAAAATAATATTTTGGTTACAAAACATATTTAGAAATAAAAATTACAAACTACTAAATTTTATATATTTTTTTTGTTTCCCTTAATTTTTTTCTTTTGTAAGTTAATAAAAGTAAAACAAATAAGTAAATAAATATTAAACTATGGGCCAACGCAGTGGTGCAGTAGGTAGCACGATTGCCTGACAACAAGAAGGTCGCTGGTTTAAGCCCCGGCTGGGTCAGTTGGCATTTCTGTGTGTGTGTTTTTTTTTTCATGTGTGGAGTTTGCATGTTCTTCCCGTGTTGGTGTGGGTTTCCTCCGGGTGATTTGGGTAAGCTAAATTGTCCGTAGTGTATGTGAATGAGAGTGTGAAGGGTGTTTCCCAGTGATGGGTTGCTGCTGGAAGGGCATTTGATGCGTAAAACATACTGTATGCTGGTTCATTCTGCAGATTAATAAAGTTACTGAGCGGTGAAATAAATAAAGTCCTAAAATAACACACATCAAGCCTGGTCCAAACAGGACTTTTTCCCCTATTAATATTTTAATTATTTAATATTTCAATTTAATAAAAAATGTGGAAAGTACATGCAAATTGTGCTTAAACGATTCTGGAGGACCGTCAACTCTATAAAAAACAACTTTTGGTCTTATAAGATTGTTGTCAAGCTCAGTGTTGCTGATTTAATGAAAATGTTGTATGTAGCACTTTGTCGCCACCGAGTGGTCAAGTATATATATATATATATATATATATATATATATATATATATATATATATATATATATATATATAGATAGATAGATAGATAGATAGATAGATAGATAGATAGATAGATAGATAGATAGATAGATAGATAGATAGATAGATAGATAGATAGTCATAATGTATTTTACTGGCATGAATTGCTAATCAACCTTACAAATTAAACTTTAGGGGCTAATTATAGACGAAGACTGGGGGTGGGGATATATAGCCTACTACCAAACAAGCAAACAAACAAGCAAACAAACAAACAAACAAACAAACAAACAAACAAACAAACAAACAAACAAACAAACAAACAAACAAAAGACATGATATAAAATGCCGACTGATACAGCTAATGTTAATCATGGATACATTTACCTATTCAACAATTATAGATCTCACAGATCTCATATTCATATTTTACCAAAAACTTACCAGATATGGCCTGCCATGATGTAATTGTGTGAGATGTATTTGACTTTAATAAACATCACATGAGTTCCAGTGTGTCATCATTGGACGTGGTCCACAGATAATAAAACAAACAATCATCAGCGTAATTGTATAACGTCTCCAATCATCAGGAGGAAGAGACCAGTTTTGATTAAAATCATCAATGACCAATCAACCAATTTCCAGTCGGTTTGAGGATTTGATTCACCCTTTGCAATGTCGGTTTGAGCATTTATCATTTGAGGAGTCGGTTTGAGGATTTGATTTATCATTTGCAATGTCGGTTTGAACATTTGATTTATAGTTTGAGTATTTGATTTATCATTTGATCTTTTAAGCATTTGCATTTTCATTTTAATTGTGTTAGGAAAAAACTTCTATAGATTTTAAATATATTTTATGAAAATATGCTATTGTTTGTTTTGTTTTAACCTTGAATATACATAGGAGAACTCCTAAACAAATTAAGAGCTTTTAAACATGAAGCTGTGGAGAAGAATATCAGTTCTACATCAGTTTAAAATGCACCGTCATTCTCTCCTGAATGGATTATGAGTTCAGATTTAAACAGCAGATGACGCTGTATGCTTTACAAATGGCATACTCTGCTTTCATCCAACTTCTTACAAATTCCATATGATTCTAAAACGATTAAACAGTTAAGTTTCTATTGTGACCAGCGTTTCCATTAATCTCGTAGCATAAAAGCCATTTTACACGACTCAGCCAAACACACAAGCACTTTTCCTCATTATGTGTACAGTTTAAAACTAGCCTAGCGCCATCTGCTGTTAAAAAATAGTTGTTTATTAAATTAGTTATTTATTTATTAATTGTGAGTGATGGATAACCTGTAAAATGTTGGAAACCTGTAACCATTGACTTCCATAGTAGAAAACACATATACTACAGTATTTGTGTTTTCTACTATGTAAATCAATGGTTAGCTGTTTCCAGCAATTTTTAAATAGCCTACTTTCTTTTGTGTCCAACTGTAAAACATAAAGGTATGAACCACTTGAGTGAAAGTAATTGGTAAATAAATTGCGATTTTTTGGTGAACTATTTCTTTTACTACATATGGAAAATTGTAAATGCTCTACAATATGGCGCGGTCCCACTAAAAATCAGTTTATCAAGGTTTCTTTCTTTAATCATCCACTCGTCCACATGTGAAAAGTAAAAGTGATGATCATTTTGACAATATGGCAATGAGATGTTATACACTGTATTTGCATGTGGAGGAAATAAATACAGGAACTGGAAGACTAGTCAGGATAGATGGAAAGATGAATGCAGCAATGTACAGAGACATGCTGAATAAAAACCTGCTTCAGAGTGCTCTTGACCTCAGACTGGGGCAACGGTTCTACTTCCAGCAGGACAATGACCTAAAGCACACCGCCAGAATATCAATGGAGTGGCTTCACAACATCTCAGTGAATGTCCTTAAGTGGCCCAGCCAGAGCCCAGACCTTAATCCTATTGAACATCTGTGCAGAGATCTGAAAATGGCTGTACACCATCGCTTCCCATCCAACCTGACAGGGCTTGAGAGGACCTGCAAAGAGAAATGGGCAAAAATTCCCAAAGACAAGTGTGCCAAGCTTGTGTTATCATATTCAAAAAGACTTGAGGCTGTAACTGCTGCCAAAGGTGCATCAACAAAGTATTGAGCAAAGGCTGTGAATACTGATGTACATGTGTTTTTTCATGCTTTCTATTTTTAATAAATTTGCAACAATTTCAAAAACTCTTTTTTAACATTGTCATTATGGGGTATTGTGTGTAGAATGTTTAAGGAAATAAATGAATTTAATGCAAGGCTGTAACATAAAGAAATGTGGAAAAAGTGAAGCGCTACGAATATTTTCCGGATGCACTGTAATATTGTACATGTTGGCAGATGGTTATTTTCTGTCTGTGTATATTCCAACATATACTGTATATTAAATCTATTTTGCATGCTAAAAGTTCTATATAAAGCACTCACACAATTCTTCATATTTTGTTCATTTATTAAAATTTTATATACAGATTTTTCTCCTTTTTTATTTAAGAAATCCAGGATGTTCCTGCCTAGATAATAGTGGTCATTTTTTAAACAGTCTCTTAAATTCATAGTACAAATTTCCCTCCTGACGATCTGACATCAATCATTAGAAACCCTAAAAAAAAAGTAGTAGTAGTGATAATAAAATATTTTACATCATAATAATTATAACAAACAACAATAATAGTAATGGTATATTTTTTAAATGCCTAATCAATAAACTAATAAAAACGTTGCACTACTACAGAAGCTAACTGTAGGAGAATTGGCTGTACATGTGTAAAAAGGAGCGCTCAGATCCTCTTTTTCTGGATTTCTCAACAGTATGCTGATTACCAGGCAATTGCAGGCCCATAACAGATCCTTTAATCCCACACGGGATAATTTATAACATTCTTTTGATGATATGATGGTGATTATACAATTTTCTGTTATGGTTTAAAATGAGACGTGATTAATTGGTTTGATTTTCTGTGAAGAGGAAAAATCAATCAATGGGCAACTGAACATGAAAATCAGACTGCATCCTATAGAGTGACACTGAAATGAGTGTTTTCCTTCACAAATAACAATATTAAAAGTCCAAAGCTAAACTT
This sequence comes from Danio rerio, assembly GCF_052040795.2. NCBI lineage: Eukaryota > Metazoa > Chordata > Actinopteri > Cypriniformes > Danionidae > Danio > Danio rerio. The sequence continues at coordinate 7,157,849 of NC_141022.1, forward strand.
ATTATGCTTACCAAATATAAAACAAGATTAAAAAAAAACATGTTTATGGCAACTGGTACTCTGGATACGCCACTAGTTATGAAGTCATCTCTTTCCATGCTTTTGCAGGATGGACTGGTAGATGTCGGACTTCAGAAACCTGGGATAGCAGTCTCTGGTCATTAGACTGAAGATCATCTTCTGTGCTGTGTCAAATGAGCTTCGTGTTGGCTCCGAGATGCTGTTTGTTATATTTGTGCGAGTCCCAGAATCGATGTTAACCTGAAAATAAGTGGATTACATTACTGATTTAGTGATTTTCCTTATAAAAATAAACATTTTAATAAAAAAGAACTGACTAATATGTATGTATTTATCTGAATGCGACTGTTTAGACTTCAAATATGTGGTTTATTTGTGAGGACAACACATAGAATGATGATTTTGGCACTGAGAGCTGCCTTACCACAGACACTTATTTTGGAATCTGGTGTATGTCTGTGTAGTGGTTAAACATGACACATAATTTGTTTTGTGTATGTCTAATTGTATTGTCTAATTGTTTTTGTCTCAGGGTGTACTAGGCTATCCAAACCGTGTCCGGGTGCATTTGACCCCATATCCCGGTTCACTTAGTGAAGTTTATTTCTAAACTAATTTCGAAAGGATCACGTGGTTATGATTGCTTGCAGCCGGTCCCACATTATTCAATCTATGCTTCACCAATCAGACGATATAAATACCCTGAGTTCCATATAACAGCTATATTCATTTTGAAGAATCCCCCTTCCACCCTACTCCTCCTCCTTTCCTAGATGGGTGGCACAGTGGCCTAGTGGTTATCACTGTTGCCTCACAGCAAGAATGTCACTGGTTCTATTCCTTACCAAGCCAGCCTACATTTCTGTGCTGAGTTTACACATTCTCCCCATGCTCACATGGGTTTCCTGCGGATTCTCCTGTTTCCTCCCACCATCAAAAAACATGCAACTGAAGTTAATTGACTAATCCAAATCGGCACCATAGACATGCTTCTAGTAAATAATTATCTCTTAAGAGCAATCTCTATCTGAGGTTCCGAGATCTACATCAGCTCAAACTCCCCTCTCGGAGGGAGGGAGCCCCGAGCTCGAGAAACTTATGAGCTCAGGGCTCTCTCCCGGGACAGCATGCCAAACAAGCTTTATATTTAATCATCAGCTAAGTGTGAACTCTTGATACTAGTGTGAGTGTTTCATGTTGCTTGTAGTGTGAGTGCAAAGTGAACCCGAGCGCAAAACTCAAGCCGCGCAATCACTTTTAAGGGACACTTTCGTATGGATTTATCACTCTTTCCTACTTTAACATGGGAATTCTACCCTTCATTTTCATAACGAACATTCAAACTAATGCTTAATGCTATAAGATGTGTGACTTAGGCTATGTTTACGCATCAATGAAAATGATTTGTACGTAGAATATGCCATATGTGTGAGAAGCGTCTCTGCTTTTGGTTGTAATGTTAAGCAGCACCATCTTACGCATTTTAAAGATACGGCTAACTCTACATACACATAATCTTTTACGGATACGTAATTGCTAATCTTTTTTTAAAATATTGTGTAAACAGGAAACTTTTGTTGATATTTATAGGGGTAATGCTTGTTAATGTCCAAATTTGAAAGAGTAAAAGTGTGTGTACACGGCACGATTTTTGCTGTTTTTTAAGCTTTTATCATCTAAGAGGGTTGAGCTTATTCTCTTAATAAGTTATGGGTGTGTTTTGAGCATAACATGCAATAATCATTCAGAGTCTCATCTCCCATTCCCTTTAAGAGTCAGTTGTGTCGCGCCATGATGCATTTGCTGTTTACATGGTGGACTCTGTAAGTGGAAAAACTGAACGCTTTACTAGCGAGAAAACAGTTAAACCATCTACACCACGAGGATAAAGAATGAGGGCTTACACTATGTACAGTTGCCTTGAACTGGGCCAAAGCATGCCTGTCCCCTCTCCCGTTTCCCCCGACGGCCCGGACTCGCATTACATTCGGCCCTGGGCACGCTTACGTCATTGATGATGCTCTGATCAGTAAGCGCTTTCACTCAGCACAGTGGAGATTTCTTGGTCAAATTTCGCCGAACAGATCCGCCACTAAGCAATCATAAAGCCCTCGGATAGGAATTAGGGGGTTTGCTGAAGGTGCGCAGCTGTCATGCAGTGAGGGGTTTGCGTCTTTAATAATCTACGGCAGTTTGTGTTTATTAAACAGTAAGAATGATTAATTAATCCATATGAAACAGCCCCTTAAAAGTCACATCTCGCTAACAGTTTCTGGCTCTGGCACATTTCACACTATTGCGCTCCAAAGCCCAAGTAAACCGCGCTCTGGCACACCTCTTCCAACCGGGCCAGGGCCGGCCAACTTAACCGTGCCTGAGCCCGACTCAGAACACTCACACTTCTCAAACGATCCAGGAAACGGGCCTGAGCACGGCTAGGATAGCATAGTGTGAGTAGGCCCTGAGTCTCCTCCATTTGACCTCTTTACTTTCTCTTTACTTTTACTCTTTACGCCTTTACTTTCGTGGAGTAAGGAAACCGTGTAGTACGCTCTCCACTGAAGACATATTAGCTTACAAATTTAATTTAGTTTGTTAAGCGCAAAGATTTGTTTCAAAACTATTTCTTAATTCAGTTCTTATTTTCAGCAAACGAGTAAATGAACATTAATCACTAATTAAAGGAAGTGTTGTCAAAAAAGTTGTATCCAAACACTTGTCCTGTTCTTGCTTCATATAGTGAAACGAATGAGATCATACGAATTCATACGAAATAGCCACTAAATAAAAATAAGTTACGAATTGCCGTGAGTTAGCGTTGAAAATTCAGACAAATGTCTTCATAATTAAACATGCCTAGTTTTTTTTGCAGCTGAAGAAAAGTTAGAAGACATGCTTTATGTTTATATAGAAAAGATGTGTTTGTATATAATCATACGCTTTATTTATGTGTCTGACTGTAAATGTGAATCTACAGCTATTATTTAAATGTATTATTTATGTTTATTTAATAAGCATTTAACAATCATTTAAATAATAATTATTTTCACTAATTATTGTTTAATTTTTAGCTAGTTTATTGGTGACTTTTGTTCGTTTCAGTATTTAGTTTTAGTATTTAATGTGATTTTGTGTAAAAAAGAAATTAAATAAAAAATTCCAATTAACAAAAAAGATTTATTGACCAAAATCGAACAATCCTGTGATAAATCCAGGATCATATATTTGAGAATATTCTGGAATCTTTATTTTCTAGAATGAATTCTGTTGTGCCTGTTTTTTGTTTTTCGTAATTATAAATTGAAATGTTTAAACCAATGTATTGATTGATATAAAAACATTATAACTAATAATGAAATAATGAAAAGATTTCAGCTTTTGTTTTTAAAAGTACTGCTGAGTTTAATACATGCTTTAGGCTTAGTTTTCGTTTTTTTTTTAAATTAATCTTGATTCTAATAATGATAAAAATATACATATTAAAAGAAGGCTTCATAAGTAAATACGGTTAGCAAATCATACTAAATTGTACAAATTAGATCGTACAAATTCATACGAATTAGCCACTGAATCAAAATATTAGTTAGTTGAATAGTTGGAGAGACTCATTATTTGTTTGCACAAATGTGCCATCAAACAGTTGTATAAATGCAATATAACACTGGTAGGTCTGCGACATGTCTGTATATCAGCACTTGCGTATAAAGCACTCAGTACTTCAAATGAACATTTAGCAGTGGGATCTGATTGATTTCCTCACAGTTGGTTCATTCAGAGCGTGTTACTCACCTGTCTGGGTGCTTCCGTCTGCACAAACTCAGTGTAGATCTGATTGGCCATGCTGATCATCTCCGGCTCATTCGTCACCTTTTTATATTCCTCACATGCCAGCCAGAACAGAATATTTTCCTCACTGTATTCCGACTTCAGGAAGTCCTGGAAAGCCGCCTGTCCCGCTGCAGCAAGACACCATTATTGCAGCTTATCACCACAGTTAATATTCATTCTACTTTAATATTAATATTCATTCTATCTTCATTGATGGATATTTATATTTGAGTGTATTTAAAGTGGGTAAAATTAATTCTTCCATTAAGTGTTGATACAAATATCTGATGTGCCTTTATAATACACTGTAAAACTCAACAGTCAGCTCTATCAAATGAAATTAGTTTAGTTAATCCTACTCATTTGAAAAGAGTTTTGAACTCAATGTTGAAGGTAGTGAGTTAATTAAATACCTCATTACTTCAACTTAAATGAAGTAAGTTCACAGTACTCATATAGATTGTTTTTTTTAACTTAAATGGTTTGTAGCAATCGGTTTGCGTTGTCTTAACTTATTAGGTTTTAAAGTACTCTTGGTTTGGTTCTCTTCATTTATTGAGTATTACTTTGATCAAATTGCTTCGTTTACTCAAATGGATTAAGTTCATACTCTTTGGGATTAGTTTTTGAGCTTAAATGGTTTGTTGCAATTGGTTTCCTCAAATGTTTTGAGTTACAGTACCTTAACCTTTTGGGTTTCACAGTGTAGATTTAGACTAAGATGTATAGCCACAACATTGGCTCATTGACTTTAGGCAAATACTCTGACTAAAGTGTTTACAGTCAGCAGGCAAGCCTTTTGCTTATTTTCTCAGTATTTGCATTCTGCCAACCAACAAATCGACTGAGAAATAATCCACAAGTATTTTCTTATGCTTTCGGTGCAGACAATATTATTTACTAATCTACAAATTGTTATCTAAATGCTGTATATTTCCTATTACCTGCATAAAAATGTATTCAATATTTCAAATAAATATGTACTAAAGCAGATGTATCATGAGCTGTTTTTGTGAATAATACAAATTTCATCACTTTATATCATAATAACTTTGTATAATAATAGCTACTAATACTAATAATAGCTATTAATAATCCCAAAAACGTATAAATGTTATATAAATTATAATGTAAATGATATATCATTATATATATAATATTATTATTTATTTAATTTATACTATTATATTACTTACATACATATAATGTTAATTATATCTAACACTATTATTATTAAAAATTTCAGTGTTTTATTATATGTTAATAGTAATATATATATATATATATATATATATATATATATATATATATATATATATATATATATATATAATTTATTTATTATATTATAATTGTTACATCTATATAATATAATTAGAATATACCAAATAATATCTATTTGTTATATAATTATTAATTTACTATTTAAATGTATAATAATAATAATATTATTTATTTGCTTATTTTAGAATAATTGTTAGACTCAAATCTGATCACTTTTCATTGCTAAAATATATTTTTCAGATATTTATACAATAAATGATTAATAATAATTATCATAATAATTGTTATAATAATTATATTTGAACAATAATATAATACAAATTAAATAAGAAAATTATCTATAAATTTTTATAAAATATTTTTTAAATGATCACCGTAATCAATTTATTTTTTTGTGTTGATTCACAACACAGTTATGCTTATGAATAAACAAAAAATATTTCATATTTTAAAATTATTTCTGCTAAATAGATCACAGCACTGAGAAGGGATTTTCTTCTCTCACCTTTACAGGACAGCAGCTTCTCAATGGACTCGCCCCAGGAGTCCACATCGTCCACAGGCTCCTGAGAAAAGCAACAAAATCTACCCTTGAAAATTACATGGAGATCCTTTACAGGTCAAGCTGATTTCAAATATGCACTGCTAACAAAAAATTTAAAGTTGAGTCAACTTAAAATTTAAGATCAATGTTTGTTTTTTTTACAGCGAATATGCTATACTGTGCCAATAATATTCCTATCTCAAAACCTTAGAACCTCCTGACCACTAAATGATCATTTTAATAAAATAAATAAAAAATAAATAAGCGTGTGATGGAGCAGTTATGAATGCAGGACTCACTTTATGGCCATCTCTGTCAGTAGTGTCTTCGGCATGAGTCTCTGCTTCACTCGGTGGCTCTTTATGGCTCTGGAGGGTCCGAACACGTTTACTGGCATGAATGGAACACATGGAAATCAGCATGCAAAGCTCTGGGCAGGGTCATCTCTTCAGTCTCGCAGGTCATCTAGAAAACATCTTCACCGCAGAGCTGATGGACAAGGGAAAAGTCACTTCGCTTTACTTTGCGGTTGAATTCAAGACAGATAGTGACGCTTGTAGGTAAACAGCATGTTTTGATGCATCCCGTCAAAGTGCAGCTTCACCATTTTTCATATTATACATGCTTAGGATGACTAGAGGGAAAATTTATTTGCATTTTCTGAGTGAATTTTCATTACAAGGCAATTATAGTTTGTATACTGTAAGTCCTCTATAATGCAATGCATTACTGATTAATCTAAGCACTGATTCAATAGTATTTTCCAAGCATCAGAACCAAAAACTGTAAAAATAGTACAAAAAAATATAATAATGAAACACATTTCCAGCATGATTTATAGAACCCTGTAATTTTAAGAACATTATATGACTTTATGAGGAGCTCACTAGATTACTGACTCACTCGATTAATTCAAAAAGGCAGGCTTATGAATGAATCTGCATGAGTCATTTTTAGTAAGTGTTTACTATATATTTATTGCTATATATTTCTTTGGGTAAATTTTCACTGCAAGACAGTTAGTTTGTCATACTGTAAGTCCTCCATAGTGTGATGCATTAATGAATAATCTGAGCACTGATTAAGCATCAGAACTGAAAAGTAGTAAAAAAAAAAAAATAAAAATCATGAAATACATTTCTAGCATGATTTGAACCAATAAACCAATATTTTTACATAAGGAAATGCAGGATAAAGTTATTCATTCAATCGATTCATTCAAAATAGTTGATTCATTCAGGAATTAAGAATATTAATCTAGCTCACTAGATTACTGACTCACTTAAATCATTCAAAAAGCAGGTTCATGAATAAATCTGCCTTTTTAAAGGAATCGAGTAAATTTTTATTAAACGTTTACTATATTTTCTGCTTTATATATATATATATATATTTTTTTTTATATATATTTTTTGACTAATTTAATAAGAATAATACATTTAATAATAACAATACCAATAATAGTACTACTACCA